>NW_009914952.1:36943-92057 GCF_000696875.1 Nestor notabilis | reverse complement strand
TATATATATTTAACACTATTATGCAGTATAGCTGAGACCCTTCATAGCTGACTGCTCATTTTTAACCAAGAGCCATGAATGGACCCATCTTTATAACTTCAGAGCTGTGAGCAACATATGCATATACTGGAGTTATTCCTGCAAGCTCCAATCCATCAGTAAGGAGTTTTTGCTTTTGCAAACTGAGCTGAATGATGAAAACCATTGGAAGCTTGTTCATATCTTCCTGCTTGGCTTAAAGACAGACCAAGCAAGCAAGCTCTGTAGTCCAGGGCTTCTCTGCCCAGCCCAGGGCTTGGTGACTAATGTAGAGATGAGGAGCAACTCAAAAATCTCAAACACAGTTTCGTACATCTGCTTTCAGGAGGTCAATTACTGCTGCATTTTAAAGCTAAAATAGCTTGGGATGGTAGGCAGTTACCGGAGGATGATTCCATGGATGAATTTGACATTTCTTAACTGTTGGGTATTTGGCTTGGGAACTTCCTTCTGAGAGCAGCAAGATTGGTTTGCGTGATCTCCACATGGGTCAGATCTTCAGTTAATACCTTTTGACATGAAAACTGTTGGAGAACTGGTGCCTGTGGTATTGTCTGTTAGTTCGGATTTCATCACAGCTTCACAGATAGTAATGTTCCTGTAAAATGTTTATGATGATTTCTGCAAGTGACAAGTTCCCACATCACGAACTTGTAGCAGCCACTTTATACCAAGTTCCACACTCAGCATAAACTGAGAGCCACAGAGGAAACAGAGTCTAAACCAGCTTCCTTACAGCGTTTACCTTATTAGAACAGGGACTATTTGTTTTGCTGCTTCTGTTTAAAACAAAACAAAAGCCAAACAAAAAGCCCCTTAATCCATCAGAATTATTAAAGCAGCGCCTGTTTGTCTAAAATCTCACAAATGGAGAATGGCTTAAAACACAGTGTCTATGTCTAGCTGAGGCACAGTTGGCCTCTTAGAATCCTTTGTCCACCAACCTGAAGCCTCAATAGAAATTTAATGACTTTACAAGCTTCTGCTAATGCCCATGATAAATAAGTCTGCTTTTTGTTTGTGCAAATGATTTAATGGTCATAGAACTGCATTAAATAATTGCTTTATTGCATCCATTTAATCATTCAGGGAGCCAGTGCAGATTTGTTCTGGAGTGTGTGCAAAACAGGTATCCCATCACTCACTCAGCTTTGTCCCCATCTAAGCATATAGCTGACAAGCTAATGTTTTTCTTCTTTTAAGCCTGCATTATTTTCCCCACTGCCTCTTGATTGCTACAGCAGAAGAAATGAAATAAAAAAGGAAATTAGAAAGCCTTGACTGTGTGTGTTCTTGTGTAAAATCTGTATCATGTTGCGTTTGGTACCTTTAACTTGTAGTTTTGAAGATAATGGGAAGGAAAAGGTGCCTAATTTGCTACTCCTTAAAACCTCATTTTTCTGTTCTAAAAGCTTGTAACTTTGAATTTCTTAAACACATTCAGATTGTAGCTGCTGTATTTGTGGAAGATGCTCTTTGACTAGAAAAACCAGTGAATTTATGATAGAACTTAGATGAAACTTCAACAATTTGGGTTTTTTTGCCTCGTTATACCTGTTCTCTGGTGTAGGTTAGTGTGAATGGAGCTGGAAAGAAATCTGTCCTAATTACAGGGAGCCTTACATCTCTTCAGCATTGACATTCTGCCCAACAGAATAGCTGAGGCTGCATCTCAAGACTGCAGAAATAATCACCCCCCACAGCACTTAAAGTCAAGAAATCTTCTGTCTGTTTGCTTTCAGTTTTTGCCAACGCTGCCATTTTATTAAGGTTCTTCTCCATAAGGATGAAGGTCAGTAACTCACTTTGAAGATTTGTTCTGAAATTACAGAAATCTATATTTAGAAACTGGTAGTTTAGAGAGACCACCAAGTATTGAGACACTTGTGGTAACAGCCAACCCTTACTTACCCTGCGTTGACTTTTTTCCTTTAGGTATGAATGATAGGGATAGAAGAAACCTTTCTGATAGTATCTTAAGTATTCTTACATGTGCAGGTGTCATTATGGTTTCTAATCTGAATTTGGGGTACTTTTGTAAGAGAATGGCTGGTTTATGTGGCTTGAAAGACCTATCTCTATATAGTTCCGTACCAGAGCCTTTTGAAGAGCTTGTCTCTGCAAGTGTGGGAACAAAGGAAACCCAAGCCCTTCTTTTCTGGTACTGGTTGAGTTTTGAGTTTTAGGCTATGAGGTCTGGTATGTTCCAACTTTGCACATTTGTGCTTGTGGCATGTCTGTGTGCAACAGTAGGCTCTGCCAAGCAGAAAACTGGTGTGAATGAGAGAGGAGTCACAACTCTGTTCATCTGTGAATCAGTCCAGCACTCAGATTCTTACCTTTTTCTCTTCCTGGCAGCCCAGCATTGTCCACTACAAAGGATAAATGAGGCTTGAGTTAAGCCCAGGTGTGTATAAAAGGTACTGAAATGACTTCTGCAGCATGTATTTTGGCAAGATGAGTTAATGTGTTTTACTGCTCCACAGTGAAGTCACGCATTTCACTGAGACTCTTTTCATTTGTCTTTAAATAGTGTTCACAATTTCATTTTCTTATTCCTTTCTTTTTGCCTTTTTGGTTTTTTTTAGCCCTTCATCAGTCCCATACAACTTCAAGGTCTGCAGTACCTTATGCAGTCACTTTGAAATAAACTGTCTCATGTAGAAATTGCCAGCAGGGAGACCACTGGATGCCATGGAACATTCATTTCTCTGCTGCACTTGGTAATGATTTCCTGGTTCCAGGAGCAAGAGATTAAAATTCTGGGGAGAGGATTTGCCCCTTTCCTCACTCAGCAAGGTCCCTGTGCCAGGGCTCAATCACTTCCTCTGCAGCAGCAGGAGCAGAGGTAATGTGATACTGTGGTCATTCAATCAGAGGCAGAAATGCTTTAATCTCTTCTATTCTGCCTGATAAATGCTTTCTTCTTTGTTCTGAATTCAGATTTCTACTGTTCGTATTGTTGCAGGGATTGGAGGAGAAAAGAGATCATCCTGTCCAGTTAAGTGTTCAGTGATGATGCCTGCCTTTATCCCCAGAGGCACCTTGTGATTTCGTTTGAAAAATGCAGTTGTGGGAAGGGCAGAAAGAGCACAGGAAAGAAGGTGGGACTATCTGGTAAATCCCACCGCAGTTTGTAACTTCCTTAAAACAAGGACAGCTTCTATTGGGAGTGACTTACTTACAAAAAGCACAGTAGGGATCAGAGCAGCTTCTGCTTCAGTGTGTGTTCTTTGCTCTGAATAGTTGGGGTGCTCTGTATTAATTTAGCAGGTGAATTTCTGACCCGTGCAGCCACCTCTTTTGTTGTGTGAGCCACAGGAAAGTGATGCCGTGTTCACATCTGGTGCCAAGAAGAGCTGGAGGGTTGGGGCAGCTCTGATTTTGACCTGTCTGTTCCTCTTCGTTGCAGTGGTTGCACAAAAATGTGATGGATGACTATCGACTTTGCTGCTTTATTTTGCTCCCTTTGCTGTATCGACATGAGTTAATAGGGCAGAAGCAGAAGACAGACTTGGTACAAAGTAGAAAGAGATTTTATGTCAATAGGGATTGTAAGATAAGAAATACAGCATTAAGGGTGAACACACAAGAGAGTTAATAGCTAGCCAAACCACTCGATGTGCCTACAGGAGAAGGGCAGTGACCAAGAGCCATAAACTCTCTTTTGATGGAAATAGGTTTCTTGTTTTCTGTGATGTATTCTGTGATGCTGGTCATTGGGTTTTTCTCAGTGCTGTCAAATTGGCGAAAGATGGGTTGTTGTCTTTTATAATGCTGTTATAATGTTTCATAACATTGGCTATACGAGTGTTTGCTTGATTAGTTGATGACACTATTAAAGGAGAGTGCCTCCATTTTCAGCGAGTGTACTAGGTCCATATGCTCCCTTGCTTTGGCCGTATTGAAAGTGGAAATGAGTGTGTTAAGTGAAATTTAAGCTTGAAGGTGGTTGGAAGTGGAAGGCAGAACAAATTCAGATTGAGTAATAATAGTTCACCCAGACTTGAAAGGATGTAGATCATTTAAGCTACTTAATAAGTAGAGTGTGTATTCTAGAATTTTAAATGGGTTTTTAGTGAGTAAGGAGCCCACTGGAAAGATACCTTTTGGCTCTATACCCAGATGAAGTAAAACCATTTTAGGTGTTCTTGTGTTCAGTGGTTCAAATAAAAATCATTCTGATCTGTAGCAGTAATTTGAAAGGCTGAAGAAATACTCGCATTGGTATCAGGAAATGATTTGGGCATCTTAACATAAGTGGTGTGCTGCTGCTGTACAATGCATTGTTGAATCCTTAAAATGTCGCTGAGTTACAGAAAGGAGAATGCCAGGGGCAAGAAACAGCCCTGGATAACAAATTGCAGCAGGTTTTTGGAAGCCAGCTAAGTATGTGTTCACTGGCAGATGAAAGGAGACTCTTAGTATCTTTTATAATTATGAAAGAGATGAGTTGTGCTGCTGGCAAAGTTATTTAGATTGTTTGACAATTGAAAAATGAGTCGTTTAGTTAAGTATTGGAGAGGAATGAATGAGTGCTTAGGCAGAGATTATGCGTGCATGTCTGTGCTATACAGGTATGGGGAAGAAACTGAGGGCTAAGGAAAGGTCTGTTGAAGAAGTTTTCAGATAACCTTTTGTTTGAGAGCTGTTTTTGCATGAGAAGGATGTTCTGTAATTTTCAGCTGACTGGTATTTGTGGCATTTTAATATTTGTTGGAAAGGGGCATCTGCATACATTCATTTGGCTCATAAAGCTCTTCTGGTTTTGCACTGGACTTGGGTAGAACTCCAAGAAGGAAAAGCATATTCAGTGTACTGCAGGCCAAAGCATTAAACCCATGCTACAGACTAATAACGACGTAAGCTGAAGAGTTCCCTAGAGAGAACCTTTCCTTTGGGATCTTCTCAGAAGGCAAACAGAGGAAACTTCATCTCTTCCTGCTTCAAACCTCTTTTGTTTTTCCTTTGGGTTAAAATATTCACAACTAAACATGCAATAAATGTATTGCTGCCTGCTCGTTCTGGAAATATGAAATAGTTTAGTGAAGGACATAGTTACACAGGATCTCAGCGAGGTTACATCTGTCACTGAATTTCAAATGAGATCCTGGCAAGTTGAGCTAAAGGGATAGAGGATTTTTCCAGATGTTCAATGTTTTGATGAAAGCCCAGAAGTCCCCTTGGACAGTGCTGCTTTCATCTGTGACAATTGTTTCTGTGCTCATTAATGTCTCTGATTCTATTAGTTGAGAAATAGCAATGATAAACAAATGTAAATGAGCAAAATGGTGACTGCATTGTGCATTTGCTAATGAGATTTTTGCTAGAGCTCTGTGATCAGGATAACTGCAGATCAAAGCTTCAGTACATCAGCCACAAGATGGCAAGCTAAATATCCCTGCTCTAAAGCCCTCCACATGAGGGGTTTTTTTTCCCCTGTTGGTGTGTGAATTCTCTTTCATGTTTTCTGGAGAAAGGTTAATAGGTTTTTGGTTTGTCTGACTGTTTTGATATATCACTGTAGTTTGGAAAGCCTGTGAAATCATAACCTATTCCTAAAATTCCTTTTGTCTTCAGTGGTGCTACTAATGGTACTTTTGTTTGTCCTACGTTAGCTCTTTGTCCAGATATTAATAGTTGCTATCATAATATATAATCCTTTCCTAAATACCTCTAGAATACATGTAATACTAATTATATGAAATTTCATATTGTATGTTCTTCACAGTTCTCGTGTGGTCTGGCAAGCTCAAATACAATTTTGCATGTGTGTAATACTGAGGAATGAGCTTTTCTCGTTGTTATCCTTAGCTCCAAGTTGTGCCAAATAATAGATACGTGATCAAGAATGTGTACTGCACTGTTAAAATCAAACCTAAACTGCTTCAGTTACTCTGATATTCAACAAGGGCAAATGCCTTCTAGAATGCCGGATAGAAAAGGATGGCAATAATTCAGTGATGGATTGCAGCAGGAAGCAACCTCACTGCATCTTCACTGTGGCGTTAAGACTCAGATTTGGTGTAGTTTTTGGACATTGCTTGGTTTTGCCTTCTGCTGTGTTGGGGTGGGACACTGTTGGGCTTCACAGTGCTGGTGTATGGCTGGGGACCTCAAAGAGGTGCTGACTTCCCTGTTGTAATAGCAATGTGCTGTGGCACGAGGTAGATGTTGCATGGTGTTTGCTGTAGTGGTTTAAATTTGTTTTTATGGTTCTTGGAATATTTCTGTCACTTTACATGATATGATTCGCTATAATACATCAGGACACTGAAGACAGATCATATAAATGCAACTTACAGGATCGTGTAAAATAAATGAAATAGACTGAAGATGTGGTTTCTTGTGAAGCCTGGGTGTCCCCACAGACTGTCATCAGGTGATGCTCAGAAATATGGCATCTGTGTCTGTCTCTGTAAAACCTTCAGATGTTGAAAAACTCAACCTCTTTAAATTTCTTTCAAAATACTGTAGTTCTGGTGTTACCTATTTTTTTTTTTTATTATTAGGCACTGCAAAAGAATGTCGGTCAATAGGCAGAATGGCTCCTTCCTATCCATTCTTGGCAAAAGTGTTAAGTGCTGAATTTTGCTCTAAATGAAGGGAAGAATTCTTTAGAGTAAGCTTTTTATCATCGCCACAGTGTATTCCAACATTTTATCTGTTGTACATGTGAGATCCTTACAAGAGCAAGGCTTGTACTTGGGATGGTATTTGTAAGATTAAACGCTGGTCTTGTTCCTCTTAGCCCAAGCCGCCACTTGATTTCTCTGAGACTCACACCATAGGTGTGCACATGCTCAGTCTGCTGAGACTTCTTCGTGCCAAACCTGGAATTCCTGGGGAAACATTGCTCTTTTCACACTGAGCCTGGCTCAGTTAACATGATGCCAGTTCTGCAGTGCAACCTCAGCAAGGTGTCAGCTCCTACTGGGTTCAAACATGCAGAGTTCTCCCAACACCAGTGGCCACCTCTTGGAGCTGGATGTTATGGGAAGTGTGGGTAGCTGTGGCAGCTGCAGTTTGGAGCGTCCGTAGACAACTCAATAGCTTTTCAGATGTGCTGTGAATAGAAGTGTTACGAGCGTTGCCTGTGTTTCTAGTTTTGCATCTTTACCAAATGTTATGTGACAAGGTACAGATTGGTTGATAATCAGTTAGAGGCAGCATAGCTGGAAGAAGCAGTTTCTCTTTTAAATAAATACAGGAATAGTAGTTTCTATTGGAGTCTCTGATCATGGCCAAACAGCTATTATTTGTCTCAAATACCTTATCAAGGAAGAGTGTTGTGATCACATTTATTTTCAAGGCTGCCATCAGTTTTTGGGGTGTGAGTTCAGATGCTGCCTTGTGTGAGCTTCTCATAACTGCTAAATAATCATCTCTCAATGCATTGACTGGGACAACATAATTACTTGATTTGTAGGTCTCTCTGCCAAATAAATGCTGAAAGTGACAGTCTGCTGTTAGGTACCCTGACAATTAATCTGTCAGTCATGGTGGAGTTTGAATGGAGCATTTAACTGTGGAAAGCTTTTCTATCCTTTTTGTTAATTTACCTGGATTATTCATCTTAAGAATACATGGTGCATGTTCATTCTCATCGACAGTCTCCATCTGCTTTTAAATGTCATGCTGAGGTGAGCATCTTTGTTTCCAGATTTCATAGGATATCAAAGTTTTGTAACATCCCAGGCTTGGTTTGTAGATGACAGAGCTTTGAGCTCTCCACTGTTTAAAATGGGTGACTGGGTTTTTTCATACCAGACTGCAGTTTTAACACCACTTCTGTTAACAGACACAGAGATGCTGAGGTATTTGCATTAATGGACTGTGTTGTTGCAGGATTTTTTCTAGGCTGTCAGACCAGCTTCTTTATTTAAAACCAGAAGAAAATACCTATTTTTATTAGGAGTTTCATAAGGCCATGAAGTTCATTGTATTTGTTGGTCTGTGGCCCTCCCTCCTCAGCCTCTTGCCAAAGTTTAGTCAAACTGGAGAGAGGGGCAGGTCTTTTAAAGCCAGGAAGGTATGTGCAAACCAACAAAGGAGAGAGAAGGTCTATTGCTTTCACTCAGTTAAAATGCAAAGACAGTTGGCTTGCTCTATTTAGCTTGACAGTGGTGAGGAGAAGGGTATATGTGTTCTTTAGCCCACACATTCATAACTAATAGAGAACTTGGAGAGAAAGTGTGGGGAGGTGAGGGAAGAGGAAGTGTGGGCAATGGAGGGCTGACGAGGGCGACGTGGGAAGATGTTTGATTTATTGCCTTATGGGAAGAATGGGTAGATGTACAACAAAACCCCAAAGGAAATTGGGCTTTACTAGTTAGGTGGTTTTGTGGACTACAGAAATACCTGGTATTGTGTGTGTGCATGAGATAATTTCATGGGGGTGGAGAAGGCCACCTGAAAGGTGACTTGCTTAATAACAGCTGTTAAAAAGAGTTGTATTTTGTTCCTGACATGCATTTGTGACTGAGCAGGTTAAGACTGTAATTGATTTTCTTAAACCTTCTTTTTCCTAATGACTGTGCAGCTAAAGAGAGACATTTCAGTATGGGGAATTTCATTCTGTGTCTTCCAAAGTTGAATCCATTGATTTTTCTGAGGATTAACAGGCCTGGTGGTGTGCTAATTATAAAGAACTTTATGGCAGAAAATTGTACAAGAGAGACTATTGCAGTGGGTGGACTCACATGTACTCTGTATTTCTGAACTGAATTCCTTTGGCTTTAACTCATATCTTAAATGTTGAGTTCCTTTCCCTTTGGCTCGAAATTGCTAATTCAGCTGTGGATCAAGAAGTCTGCACAGCTTCCTTCACCACGTCTAGGTTGCGGGCTCAGTAGGAAGTTCAGGCATTTGATTTCTCTTCCAAGCAAGAGCATTAGAAATGTCAAGATGAGACTGGTGCATGGACAAAACGGAGAGGGGGAAAATTCAGGCATTGAAGGAAAAAAGGTTTGATACTTTGGATATGCCTGTGATTGGGATGGAACGGGTTTGATTCCAGATTAATAACTAAATTCTTTAGTTGCATCGCCTCTCCCCTGAACCTGTTTGTAATTTCTGGTAAATATTCCCTCCCCTTTGGCATCCTTCTTTGTTCCCGTGTTGCATCTTTTGTGCTGGTGTCACTTCTCAGGGCAATTAAAGAGTTTCTGGTGGCCTCAGTACTGCCTCTACCATCAGGATCCACCTGCTTCATGTGGTTGAAAGGGAAGTGACCAGAAAGCAGAGCTGAGCTAAGTGCCAGCAACCAAAAATAACCTATTGCTTTAACTGTTGACTTTTAAAGTCAGTCTTTCTCCTTAAAAAATAAGTGCTGAATACTGCCAAGTCTCAGGATAACACCCACGGCTTTGTGAGATGTCAAATACAATTTTGTTGTTTGAAAAAGAAAAAGGCAACAGAACTCTCGTGGTAACTCATAAAATGTGTGCTTACCTGTCAGACATTGAAATGCTACTTTTGAAGTTAAGTTTTACTGTTTTACAGGGCCACACACACATACAGGAAGCCTTGAAAATGCTGTTCTGTTGATTCTGATTAGTCTGTTGGAAACCTTCTGGAGGAGGACACATAGAATTGTATCAGTTAATCACTTCCACCCAGCATAGCAATTGATGAAATGTAAGAAAGTTAAATCATTCCTCAAAACAATAAGTTGTATTTCTTGAAGTGGTGCCTAGGGCATCCTTGGGAACCAGTAAGTAAAATATCATCTGCACACGTGTCCTTCAATTACCAGAAGATGCTGGGTCCGTGGATGCAGACCTTCCTCACTGGGTTTTAACAAGAGAGGTTTTCCAATTAAATTGACTCATTTTGGAAGAGAGACTTAATGAAACCATTTTTGATGTGCCAATGTTACACTGTTCAGTGACTGCAGTAGGTGTGCTGCAAGACTCCCACTAGTGAGTTGGGTTTTCTTTGCCCTCATCTAAGCATTCACATCTAATTTGTTTCAGGAAAGTGGGAGTGGAATGAGTGTGTGTTTTGCTCAAGCTGTTTAATCAAAGTAGTTGAATACGTCTGTGTTCTCAAAGCTGCTGTCCTCGGTATTGTGGCTGTACTTTGTGCCTCAGACTTGTGAAAGATGATGAAACTGAAACATTTTCCTTGATCCCACAAAATGAAAAAAGGCCCTGGATGTCCTCTGACTGTCTCTTCTGTACTTTAGCTTTTGTCCTTAGTATCGTGTTGTACATTAAACTTCATCTCTGCAGTAGCTGAGTTTTGCTCCTTATTACCCTGAGTCCATCAGAGACAAGAGGGATCACATTGTTGCAGTTGCTTGACAAAAGCACAAAGTGGTCATTAGCTTAATTAGTTTGGAACGTAATTTGATTCAAGATGTAACAAGTGGGTATAAAACCAGGTGGTGGAGGAAAACAGGAAGGAATGATAAGCCTCGCTGAGTACACTGTAATAAGTACATCTAGATGGCTTTTAGTTGTTTAACTGTTTGGAGTGTTGAAATCCCTTATCTGGCAAAAGCTCTTTTGTAGATGAGGCAGCTGAGACAGAGTTCAAGGAGGGTTTAATAAGCTGGGTTTTGACCAAACAGTGCTGATTCGGTTTTCATTTTGCATCACAGAATTATACAGCTCTTAATAAAGTGCTCAGCAAACACTGACGTTGTTATTGCATTGGTATGTGTTTCCATCAGGTTGAGAGGGTGATGGATAGAAGCAATGGCTAAATTCAGATACTCTCATTCCTTTCTGGAGGGTTGTTGCTTTGTGGCTTTGCTTTGTAATAGACTTTTTCTTATGCTGGTGTTTTGAGCTGAGTTTGGTTGCACCTCTTGTGAGCCCGAGGCTCAATTCTCAAGAGATTGTTGGATTTCACTAATCCTGTATAGTTAATTCAGGTTATTTTTATGCCTTTTAATCTCTCTCACAGGGCTGAAGTAGTACAGAACGGATTCCTTTCTACAAGTGGTTTGTGATAAAAAGAACAATTCGGTACTTCTCTTTTTTTTTTGTTTCCCCTTCAAAGATTGTACCTTTCCTTGCTAGAAATGAAGGCCTTGTACAAAGTTAAGCCTCTGTTTCCATTTTTGGGTAAATAACAATACAGGAGGTATGTACTTAACGGCTTTGTGTATTCCCTGGATGTTTGCAGTAGCTCAGCTAGCATCAAAAGTTGGCATTTAGCAGACTAGTGTAGATTGGATCAATGCAGTGCAGGAGGGGAGCTGGTAGGATTGGATGTAAATGTGGTTTTCTCTCCCTAACAATTAAAAGTGCATTTTTTTTCCCACTCTGAAGATCTGGATTGCAGCTATGCTTAAATCCATTATATTAGGTTTCCAGTTCATTGGATGTCCAGTACTTGGAACAGATTGGTGCTGTTAACTTTACTACAGTGATGAAGCAGTTTCAATCAAACCTTTCAGATGTAAGACACACAAAATTGCTCTGTGTCCCTCATGCCTTTGAGTAATGTTTGTTGCTGTCAGATATTTTCTTGTTTGTGTGCATTGCTGGCATATTATTGCTACACAAAGATGTCATTCATCCTCATTTTTCTTTTCTTTTAATGGAGTGTGACTGCTACAATTGGTTGTTCAATCCTCTGCTTTTAATATCATGCACAGAGGAAAACTTAAGGAGTTGTCTAGTGTTGAGTTTCATTTATTTATTTATTCATTCCAGGATTGTAAAGACATTTGCTTCCTGTGTGGGAGTGAGGCATTTGCTTGATTCCTTACTTGCAGGGACACAGAACCAGGGGGATTTATCACTTCCCCACAGCCAGCTGATCCCAGTTTGTAATATACTTAATAACTCTTCAACACACTTCACTTGACCCAGTCTAACTTTAGAAAGTATGTCCTGAGGTTGCAGCAGTATTTAACATGTGTGTATTGTGGCAGATGTATTGCTCGTTTTCACTCTTTCAGGGAAAAAGATGCTAATGCTGTGCCAGGTTTCAATATTGTCCATTTGTCCATCTGATACTCTTGTCTTTAGGTTCCAGATGGTTCCTTCAGACTGGCCTTTCCAGCCTGAACTGCACTGTGTCTCCTACTCTGACCTCTTCTGAAAAGGCTGCCGCTTGTTCTCATTCTTTGATTTGTCATGGGTTTTGGTGTGGTGTGTCTGTGTACACACATCTGCTACAGATTTGGCTATTTTTATCAAGTTAAATTTGGCAAACTCCCCAATTTCCAGTCTCCGTTTTGTCCAGTGTCGTTGGGGATATTTGAGATTATCTCTTTCTTCCTGTCTTTATGGAAATCTAAGGTACCTCAGACAGAAACACAGTAGATCTAATTTGTGTAAGCACTTACTGAATTCACGCTTTCATCTTAATTTTTCCAGAGCTAGGATTTGGCTTAATGATGACCGTGAAAGACTGTAAATAAACATATCTGTGTACCTTGTGCAGCAACTTGTGAAAGGTGTATAAATAGGGTCTAAAGATTGGTAACTTCTGCTATGTGGCCGACCGCCCTCACCCCCAGTTTACCCTATAGTTAAAAAGGATGTTTCTATTTTAGTGAAGAACTTCAATATGATAAAAGAGGGATGTTTTACAAGGGCATGTAGTGAGAGGACAAGGAGGAATGACTTTAACCTGCCAGAGGGAAGATTGAGATGAGCTTTTTTTAAAGAATAGATTTCTTTGCTTCCAAAGTGTAACTTTGATGCTAATTGCTTATCTCCTGAAGCCTAGTGCAACAGGTAGTTGGTTAAGTCTCGACTCGAGAAGCCTATAGCTCAGTGTGTGGCTGTTAAGTGTCTTCTCATGGGGAAAAACCCCACAAGAAATGCATATAAGTGTGCTCTCAGAGAGCATTTTTAATTCTTTGTCATGGTGTTTTCAAAGATTCATAGTGAGGTAACACATGGTTTTCTTCTCTTTTGCTCAGAGAAGCTGTGGCTGCCCCATCCCTGGCAGTGCTCAAGGCCAGGTTGGGCACAGGGGCTTGGAGCAACCTGCTCTAGTGGAAGGTGTCCCTGCCCATGGCAGGGGGTTGGAATTGGGTGATCTTAAGCTCCTTTCCAACCCAAACCATTCTGTGATTCTATGAAATGACATATAGTCGGAGTACTGAATGTTTACCAAAGCAAAGAACATTGCTTTGTGTGTGCTTGTGCCATGGAGAAATAATTAACACAATATCTGAAGTTTAAACTGTACAATGATCTTTTGTAGTGACTCAACACAGTCACCTGATTTAAAGTGTGATTAAGAGATGACTGTTTGGAATTGCTGTAAAGCCTTGTTTAATTACCTGTTCAGTGCCTTGTGGAATCAGCTGAGTCACTGCAGTTCCCTTCCTGCCTCACCTCTGACGTGGTAACATCCTAAACTATCCCTGTGGTGTCAGCAGTGACTTCATGACCGTGGCCTCGGTTTCTCTCATGTCATAATTTCACTCCTTGCTTGTGTTCAGGCCTTTAATGTAACAAAGATCTGCTTCTAAAGTAGATTTAAAAAATAAGAATAAAAATACAATCCAAATTTACAAATTTTTCAGCAAATTTGACAAGTGCTTTTGTCAGCTCTAAGTTTTTCCTTTTTCTGCAGTATTCACTTGGCATTATTTTCCATTTTCAAGCCACCTTTAGGCAAACACAGAGTGCATTGCTGTGAGTGATAGGCACCATGGGCTGCTGCTCCTTTCTCCTACCCCCAGGTGTGATGCGAGCTACAGGTGTATTATCCTGTGCTTGATTGTATGCATCCTTTGTGCTGGTGCTAGTTGATGGGAAGAATAAAGTAGTTAGATAAAATTCCAACTTTCTATCTTCCAAACGCAATCTGGCCTTGGGCATTGTGGATAAAGCAGTTTGGAAAATAGGAAGATGCGTGCTTTTTGTCTCTATCTCTCTGAAAGGCCCCTGCTGAGGTTGGTAGAAGGACATTCTAACAATAGTTATTCTGTAGGAGGTGAATTTGTGTTATGCTATCTATATTTTAGTAGAGAAAGATAGGATTGAATAGTCATAAGACTAAAATGCACCTTAGAAAGATCCATTAGTTAGAAATAGCCTTTGAAGCATCTGCCATAGATGCTGTGGTACAAGCCAGTGAATAGCTGCAGCTTCTCACCCATTTATTTTCATGTGGAAAAGCAGCGATTTGGAAACATCTGATTCCTTTTACCTGGAAAATGGACAATTTCCACCAGCATCCTCACCAGCCTGGATGTGCTACGCTCCCTTCCCAATGCTTCCTGCTTGAGAGACAGTCCTCCAGGAGGAGAATTTCTTAGCGGTAAATGAATTTGCTGATGAGCTTTGCTCCCAAAACAGCGAGGAGATGCCAAGTGACATGTTGGGAAATGCCAAGCAGGAGGGAAATGGCTCTTCTGTGCTGCCTCTCATAAACAGGATGCAGTTTGTTTACAGCCCTTACTTGATCTCTATAGCCCCCCTGTCAGGGCCGCGCATGGATGAGACTCCGCAATGGCCTGGAGAAATAGAGGTTTCTGAGCCAATATCAAATATTGTGTCAGAAGAGGAAGTGGCTTCAGGCGAAGGAGCAAACAAAATTAAGCAGTGTATCTTGGATTCTTCTGTGTTGTTCTGGGGTATTCATCATCCTGACTGCACAGCTGCGCTGCAGTTGGCTGCAGAGCAGAGGGAATTTAATAAACTGTGGGGATAACTGTTGGGTGACTAATTTTAAGAGGAGATGTGTTGAAAAGCCTTTGTAGTGGGATAGTCTTGGAAGAGTGACAGCAGTTTGTTATGAAGTACATTAGAAGAAAACAGGCTTGCCCGTTGTAAAGAGAATAGAATAGGTCAGTTGGAAGGAACCTACAACAGTTACTTAGTCCAACTGCCAAGAAAACAACTTTGGTTTTTTTTTTTCCTATCACCCCATAAAATCCTTGGCATTGGTTGGATTGGCTCTTAGCACTGTCCTGGGGGGATTCTGCTGATCATCTCAAATCTCTCTGTTGCTGCCCAAGTATAGTGTAGGGTTAGTGTTACAGAGCATTGCTAGAGCTGTGGAAGGAAAAGCAAAGGACCTTTGGCCCTTGCCATTGGTACTCTTGACATGTATGACTGCTGAACTCGTGCCATAAAGTACTCCATGAATAGTAGCGTGGTGATGATCTGTTGTTACAAGTGAAACTTCCCCTGGGAGTAAAAGAGATAGAATTCACCCGAGGTTCAATGGCTGTCAGGGTGGCACATGCTTCTGCTGTAGGAAAGACACAGTGAAGGATCTAATGAGGCCAAGTTTTATTCTCTTAGGCTTTACTGTCAATAAAAGTTCCTTGGTAGAAAAATCCAACTGAGCTGTAGGCCACAGTGATGATTTGCATCAGAGCAGATTGTGAACATAAGGTAAATTTTTAAGTATCAAAGCAATTTAGAGACTGAATCATAGAATGACAGACTGGTTTGGGTTGGAAGGGACCTTGAAGCTCATCCAGTTCCAACCCCCTGCCATGGGCAGGGACACCTTCCACTAGAGCAGGTTGCTCCAAGCCCCTGTGTCCAACCTGGCCTTGAACACTGCCAGGGATGGGGCAGCCACAGCTTCTCTGGGCACCCTGCACCAACACCTGTAATTTGTTTGGTTTATGAGTTGTGATGTGAAGCTATTTGTGTGTTATTTCTCAAAGCCACAGCTTCTCTGGGCACCCTGCACCAACGCCTGTAATTTGTTTGGTTTAGGAGTTGTGATGTGAAGCTATTTGTGTGCTATTTCTCATTTTGAAATAAAAAACCAACCTGCTTTCAGAATAGGAATAAATCATTCATATGGAGTTTATCTAAACTTCCAGTGGCCGCAGAGGTTTTCTTATGGCTTTGTGGAGGGATTTAGTGGTGTGGCCTGACTCGCTGTGCTCTGACTGAGGAAATGAGAAGTGATGACCATAAAGCTGCCATACATGAGTATGCTTTTTGTGGTTAACTCACTGCTCCTTATTGATGAAAACAGGGTGAGGCGTCACTGCTTATATAATTTGTAGAATTAACAATCAAATGTCATTTACAAACCGAGGCTGCAGTGCAGGGTTGATGAATATTTCAGGAAGCAAAGTCATGACTTAAGTATTAACAGACAAGGAGGATTTCTGATGTAAACTGAAAGGGTGACTGTAGCAAGGCAGCACTTCCTAATCGCACAACAAATAGGTGTTGTATTTTATGTTTAAATCTGTCAGTCTGAAGGTATTTGTGTTTCCCACTTGCTATTGTGCTTTCCCTTCCTCATCTGGAGGAAAAAAAGGTGGTTTGGTAAAAGAAGAGTTACTGCAAAATAAAACCCTACAAAAGTGAAACCATCAGCCCAGCATGAAGAAATCCTTCTTTACACAAACACTATTTAGCCACAAGAAATAGAGTTCACCTCTTTGATAGAAAATATATGGGTTTGCAATCTGTGGAGAGGAATATGAATCCAGCTGTTTGTGGTATGATTATTATTTCTTTTTGATTATAGGCTGTTCATGTCTAAGTTGAATAGCCAAGCTGAGGAATGGGTGTGCACTGGGCAGGGAGATCCTGGTTGGTTCTTTGTCCCAGGCAAAAGGATGATGACAGAGATACTAATAGAAAAAAAGGAACAAAAAAACCCTGAAGGGGATGAGAAATGTTTTCTAGCAGCATCCAGGGAGCTAGAACTTGATGGTGTGTTCTTGAAGTCTTTTTTTCCTAGCACACTAAACTTTTCAAAGGCATCTCATCATTTAATGTTTAAGATGCTGTATTTATAACATGCAAGGTATAAAAGACCCAACTGATCAGAGGGTGTCGGGAGCTCCAGAACTGTTGTGTCATCAATCTATTCTGTAAATAAGTTTCATTGACTTATTAATAAACCATATGTGGGAGAACGTGGGAGGTGTCTCTGTCTGAAATAAAGATGCTGTGTACTGCAGCTCCTCACAGCCTGGAATGGCAGCTCTCAAAACTGACATGCTCTGGTCCTGTAAGGAAGTTGTGGCTACCCCATCCCTGCAAGCGTTCAAGGTCAGGTTGGACGGGGCCTTGAGGAACCTGGTCTAGTGTGAGGTGTCCCTGCCCATGGCAGGGGGTTTGAACTAGATGATCTTAAGGTCCTTTCCAACCCAAACCATTCGATGATAGTTGTAGCCTGTATATGGTGGTACTGACATGTTGATGTGCCATGTCCATGCATGCTCTTTTAGCAGTGGTGCAACACCTGCACCAGGGATCTGACATTTCTCACAAGCATCAAGATTCTCTACGAGTGCTATACAACACATGCCTTCACTTGTTTGCCTGTATCTCATGGGTCTCTGGGAGTGGATGCCATGGATTGCAGCCTGATCCTGTCTGTGCCCTTGGTGCTGTTTCAGGCACAAGCAGTGAGCTGGGGGGATTGTTACACATGTGGCATCTTGCTTTTCAGCCTTCCTTCTCAGGAGTTTGTGTTTTGATCTTAACAATGTGATTTGTACCTTGACAGCATTAACCAGAGTCTTCCCTTAAATGACATCTGTTCTGGAGTCATTAACATTCTAGCACTGGCAGAGGTGAAGCATCATGACATTACACCCTGCGAGCACTGGACTTCTTGGTCCTTGATGATAACTAGATGATCTTAAGGTCCTTTCCAACCCTAACTATTCTATGATTCTATGATTCTGGAAGTCCTCACAGAAAACACTGGAAAGGCTTTTGATAATGGTGAGGGCCTGAAAGCTTTTAAAGATCACAAGTGAAAAATAGCCTCCAGCAGTGCTTACTCCGTCACCCATTTTAGACATAGGACTTTGCTCAAGGTTGCTACAAGGAAGAAACATCTTTAACATGGACAGGGCAGAGAACACTAAGATGGTGAAGATGTAAACTGGGTCTCCCCATACACCTCAACCAGGACACAAAAAGTGCCTTTTGGGAAATGGATGTTTTAATTGTTAATATAGAAGTGAGGGTATTCCTTCATGGCTCTCCAGCTGCTGAGTTACCTGGAAAATGGCCAGGCAGAAAGTCTGTGGCTGGTGTAAAAGTTGGTCTCTGTGTGTGCAATGTTGCATGTTATGATTGTGTAGATGTTGAAGCTTGTCAAGTTTCCTGTTTCTACAGTATTTCCAGTTTGGATGTTTCTTGTTAATGCTCTGTTAGATTGTGGGTTTGCATGGGTTTACACTGATAGGTTTGAGAGGTTTTTGTGTGTGTTGTATTTTCACTTTAGAGAAAATAAATACTAGTTTTGTGGAACTGCCTTTGATACATTTTTCATGATGGCTTAATAACAGAGCTAGCCTGAAAGCTACCAGCAATGTACTGTGATTTCCATACAAGAAGGGGGGGGGGGAACCCCAAACATTTTGATGTTTCATTAAAATTTAAAGACACATTATATGCAATTCTCCCTGGCATTTCTAGAAAAGATTCCTTAATTCTTTTTCTGGTATAGTATTCATGGCATTAGAAACCCCAAAAAACTCTATAAACCACCAGAGTGCTGCTCCTCCTGATGAAGACACCAGGGTAGGGCTGACCAAGCACCCCAAATGGTTATCACACAGAATGCAGTCTTAATGTTGTTCTGTACATTCAGTCTTTGCATCTCTGCTTTCCATCGCCTGCAATAATGTTCTTCCTTTTTGCAGCTGGGGTTTTGCAGAGCCTGTGCTGTGGTTACATACGGGTAGGTTCTGCTCAGCAACTTGGTCATGGAAATGAAGGAATTGGCAAGAACCTTTTGGAATTTAGTCCAGACCCTGAATTTATAGACATCATGTCATATCCTTTTAATTGACTCACTGAGATTTTGAATGCTGCATTTCATCCTCTGATCCGTATTCGAGGGAATGACCAATATGGCTGTGTCATGATCCAATTTAATCTTTGCTATATCCCCAAATGCCTATATGTAGGGTTTTTTGTGGTGTGGAACAGTTGGCATGTTGTTGCTTTAATTTGATCACCTATAATGAAAAGTTATACACACAGGTCTGTAGCCAAGGTCTGACTACCAGGGTAGCTTCTGCCAGATCCTTCCATTTTTATCCTAGGCAGTTTTATCATAAATTCTGTTTAGTCATAGAATTTTTTCTGAGTTCTGCTACTTCTGATTTATTTCACTGTCATCTTCTGCCAATCCCAGCTAAAAATAGCTGATGCCAAAATATTTTGCCTTATAATTTAATGATGTCTTCTTTTTTTGTTTAATCATCTCCTATTCTGTGATGCTGTATCTGAAACTGAGCTGAATTTTGGAGCTCTTAGGAAATAACTTGCTACAGCTCCTGTCCTGTGTAAGGAGCTACAGTGGGATTACTTTTAATAGCAGTAGTTGAAAATAACCTCAATGTGGTTCTCTCTTTGCTTTCAAGACACCTGACTTTCCCTCTCATCTTTCCTGTTGCTTATTCAATACCCAGCTGTACCTCCTGATGTTGCTGGGAAATTGATTGCTCACATAGGTGGTATTCTAGTTTATCTTGCTCATCCACAAGCAGAGCACTCTGTGCCTATATAAAGCAGCATTTTTTTCTCATCCTTGGTAAAGTTACCATTATATGCATAACTGTTTCTTTTGTCCTGTCTCCATATGCTGTATGCGTTCAGTGTTTCTGAAGATAACTGTTGATCTTATCTTTCCCTTCTTTGACTGTGCCTAACTAATGTTACCAGTCCTCTGCATTCCCATTTCCTATGTGAAGCAAGCTTCCTGTACTGTTCTTTACCCCCTTACCTAGCATCATTGATTTATCGTGCCATTTTAGCACGTTTGATTTGACAAGAAAGAAGACTGGTTTGTAGCCTCCCCAGCTGTATATTAAAAACTTTTAATGCACTTACATTTACTTTATCATGGATCCAAGACAAGTTGACTTTTAAGAGCTAAAGAGCAAGCTTAAAATCTTTGTTTGAATTCCTTATTTGCAGGACTTCCCTATGTACCTTCTGTGCATACCTGTGTAGCCTCTTGCCTAAATCTTATTTATTGCAAGTTCATTAATTCTTCAGCAGCTAAACTGCATGGCTTTTGATTTTCACAGAGATCTACTTACGTTAAAATGGATGGTTCCCTTGGCACTTGTGACCCGCATGTGGAATTTTAGGAACAGTTCAGCCAATGCTTTTTGCTTCTTGCTGAGCTTACAGGCAAGGGCAGGAGTGAGTTACAAGCCATATGAATTATTGCAGTAGTCCACTCCCTGCAGCTTTTCTCCTGGGCTTCACAAAGGCTCATTGTTGTCATATGTTGGACCTGTATTGTCTCATCTGACAGATGTGTGTGTGGGCTTCATATGTAATGGGGAACGCTGCGGAGCAGTGGTTATGGCACGAGGTGTATTCTGTTTAGGGATTTGGACATCTATCTGAAAAGATGTAGATGGCTCCTATCTCCTGAGCAGACGTGACAGACATTTCCTACCCTCAGATGCTCTGTAACAGGTTACTGAGGCCTGAGCTCACTGAGAGATTGCACCATGCAAAATAAGCACCATTCGTAGAATCATCATAGCATGGTTTGGGTTAGAAGGGACTTTAAAGATCTTCTAGTTCCAACCCACCTGCCATGGACAGGGACACATTCCACTAGACCACTGTTGCTAATGTTGATCAGGGAGCAACAAGTGTAACTTGCTGGAAGTGGGGTATCCAGGGACAAGGAATGTACAGTCCAATGTCCTGAGTAAGACAGCCCTTCACTGGTATGTAATAAAGCATCTGGGACTTTGCTGGGAAGACTTGGTGTGGTTTAACAGGATAAATCATAAACCCTGTCAAAAAGCAGTCATAGAAGATACAAAAATATGCAAGTGGTGTTGAGGATAACGTAGTTTTATGGCGTCTCTTATTAGAATGAGTGAAGACAGTGATGCAAGTTAATGTCTTGCTTTTCTGAGGTTTGAGATTTGCAATAATCATTGTAACATTATTTTGCTTGTGTTCTTATAGTTACAAATTTTATTTCATCCCATATGCCGGTTTTGATTATATATAAGTAGGAAAAACAAATGTTTTTAGATCACCTGAATGACTTTGATATGAAAATATTTAATTACAGAAAATAACTTTTCCAAAAGCAGGTGGCTTTAGAGCTGTTTATATTCTAACTGCACTGTATGGTCATAAATGCAACACTGAAATAAAAACACAGATCAGATTTTGGACTCGTTTCCAAGCCTAGAGGGTCATATGTTGTTTATAAGCGTTGAATACTAAACATAATGCTATTGCTGGAGATAAGTTCTAGCTCCCAAATTACAGTAGCCTGAAATAAACAGACTTTTATTACTGGCAATCAATGAATACATTTTATTTTGTATTAAATCTGACTTAGTTGAAGATAAACCTGAAATGAGCTTTTTCTTCATCAACTTCTGCTGCTTTTATGCTTTGCCTGTATATGTTAGCAGAGAAAGGAAGACAAATGTAATCCTGTTGCTGGTAGCGTGGGTTTTAGTCCAGAGAAGAATGGGACCACTTGTGTGTTTGGGGTTAAACTGGATAAGGTGACAGAGCATATGCTTAGATGTCTCTGAACTCAGGGCCTGAGATTTCCCTCTCTTTTGGGAAATGTACTTCGTACTGTTAAATATGTCAAATATTGAACAGACCTTTTAGCAGCTCTTATCAGAAAGACCAAACAAGCAGTTTCATGAGCAATGAAAAAGCTTTCATATGGATTGCTCCGTCTTGGTTGGTTAGACTTCTTTAAACTGAATTGTGCTTAATTTTGCTGTTGATTCTACATTAGCCTGGGAACCATGATCCTTTTCTCTCCGTTGCTCTTTGCCTACAGAGCAGCATGGGAGCTGCTGTGTTCAACACCAGTGATTCAATCAGGGTCTAAAGACTTAGGGGTGAATTTGTGAATTCCACATTGTCCTCTCACCAGCTGCTTATTTTCCCATTGTAGGAAGAGAATTATCATTGAAATGTCTGTTGTAGGTAGATGAAATTTGGAGGCAGGTATTATAGGGAGGAAAAGGATGCCCAGAATGATTGACCTTGATTTTAAATAATAATAATGATTTAAACCCCCTAAAAATGGGTTTTGCACCCAGAAGTGCTTATAGTGATGTTGTTTTTATGAGGATAATTTAAACAACTTGCATCCTTTGCATACAAAGTGATACAGTAACATGTAATGTTCTTTTCCCTTGAGAAGATGGTGAAAGCAGCATAGTGTGTACATACCTGCTGGGAGGCATGCGCATTGTGATTTCCAAATCCATGTCACTTTGATAAAGCATCATCAACTGCTTATTACTCTATCAAAAAGACGCCAATATATTTCGTGAGTAGTGGGTCTGTGCTTTTATTAAAGATTTCTTGTCACACTGACTTTGAGCAGAACCTTTTATGTGATCTTTTTAATCAGTTTGTGAATGAATTACCCAGGGTGCATTTGGGTATTATTCTCCAGTCATCTGTACTGAATGAAAAGCCACCATTGCCTTCTGTCTCAGTGATTTTATAGAGGTACTTCTGCTTGCTTGGATTGGATGCACCTTTGAATCAGTCATCATTACTGCACATTCTGAATAATAAATCCTAATTCCCTAATTACACATTTACCTGCTCCTCGAGATCGTCTCTTATTTACCTGTTGCCATGTAATTAGGAAATTACACAATTTATACAATAGATGTTGTATTTTTCATGTTTCCCAGTTGGGGAAATACAATAGGGAATGGCTTAATAAGTATATTTAAATTTCTGAAGTATTTTCACTGGCAATCACTTAAAGCTTACCTCATTTTTAATAAAGGGATTTATGCTTATGCATTTCCTTCCTTGCAGGAACTATGAAACAGGGAGTACATCACTACCAAAATGAATGTTAAAACCAAAAGTCTGAGCAAATACTTGGTCCTCCTCACTGAGCCTTTTTCTTAATGCTCACTAATATTTGGTTAAGAATCATTATTAAATGACTCTTTGCTGACATCCTTGTTTTCTATGGCTTTGTTGAACCTAACTATTAATTAAAGTAGCATCTCTTCTACAAATAATCCCTTTGTCTAGGAACCATCAATGTTAGAGAGGAGCCATCTGACCACAGCATCCAAGAATGGTTGATGTGCTGACAATTAAAATATGATGCCAATTAGTTGTGGCTTTCATTAATGTGGGTTTGTGCCTGTAACTGGGGAAAAGGAGGAAAAAATGGTTCGAAAACGGCCATTTGGAACCCCCTCTTCTGTCTTCCCTTATTTACCTTGAATACAAGAAGCCCATGCAATTAGTAAAACATTTGTTGCTTTTGTTGTTTGGCATCTGAGAAGTGATGCAATTTTTTCCCCTATAAAAGATAACCTAGAGCAACCCCACCCCTCGATTCCTCTGAAAGCCAGGCCTTTCCTGGTAATCAAGTGTTTACAGAAAGATGCTTTGTTCAAACCTTTTCTGGGGCTCTGTATGCTTAAACAAAGGCCTTTTAGACTTAAACACAGCTGTTCATTTGAAATGAAAAATCAAATTAAGCAGAACCAGCTTTTGGAAGTGAATGTTGCAAAGCAACTGAGACAAAAGGAGAAAATACTGTGGTTTACATTTCACTTCAATAACTTTTTTTACCACCAGAAAGTTTTCAAGGCAAAAGTGTGGTTTCAAAGCTGCTCATCTCTTGCTGGATCCCGCAATAGAGCAGCTGCGTTCATTCTGACGCGGATGAATGACATGAATTAAACTAAAACCGTTGAAGTGCTCTTTTTAACATAATTACACCTTGTTCATTTTGGAGACACAATGCAGGGATGAAATGCCAATTAAGCCTGGTATGTTAATGAGATTGAGACTGAATAGGGGATTAGAGCGGACACAACTCCCAGTGGAATTGATTTGGTATAATCCCTCAAGTTTGTTCTGTTTTCAAATGTACAATAACATTTCTATTAAAATCTCCAGGCATAGAATAAAAACCACACACACACACAAAAGAATCCCCAAACATGTTGAATTTGGGCATGTGGTTAAAGAAACTGTACACTGGGTCTCAGTTCGGTAATCTTGGTTTTATTGTCTATGATCATGTCAGATTGAAAGAGAACTTTGTAAGTGTTTGATTGTCTTTGTCAGCTCAGAGTTCTCTTCCATGTTCATTCCATGTGTGCCATGATGTTCCACAATATAGAATCATAGATAGTTTGGGCTGGAAAGGACTTTAAGATCGTCTAGTTCCAACCCACCTGCCAGGGGCAGGGACACCTCACCCTGTTTTACTACAGATCCCTCAAGACTTGTGAGTTCAAGATGTGGGGGGGACTATCTGGAAATCGTGGTGTAAATATATTTGTGCATATACATGTAAACGTATTTACATATCTAATAATAGAGTTAATTTTTATAATCATTAGTAATTTCTAATGTTTTATAATATAGTGTGTGTGTGTAAAATCATAAAAACCCCAACCAAACAGAAAACCCACCTGAAAACAAATGGATGCTTTCCCTTTATAAAGATTCACTCTAACATCTGATACCATCCTTTTTTAATGACATTATTTGGAACAATCATCTAGAGCAGTGCATTGGCAGGAGGGTCAACGATTGCAGGGCAGAGTGTGACATTACAGCTAGTGATGAGGAAGAGGAGATGGGATGTAGATGCCAGTTGCATGTAGTAGCTAGGTTGATAAGCTCTTCCTATGAGTGAAGAAATACAAACATATTTAGAGATAGAAGATTGTTGTCTTTTAATCAACAAAACATCACCACCAACAAAATTCCCCAAAGTTCCAACCAAACAATCCCCCCAAACCCGCAAAAAAACCATAAAAGATGCATAATCAAACCAAATTTTTCATAGCTGTGAAGACATTTCTTAGAAAACTAAGGAGCTTGTCTGCTTGAATGTCTTAAGGCAAAAGATTCAGTTCCTGATGGATATTAGTGCAGATCACTAGGGCTTTGGGAGCACATCTACCCATCTGTCTTCATGTTCATATTTGATTTTGTTATCAAATGCCATATCAGTATCCATCATTGATTGCTGTGTTTCTATTAAATGACTTCTGGTGCCAGATCAAGAACTCCTATGCCATAAGTATGTGGAGGACAGCTGCCATCTCAACCAGGATCTGAACTGGAGTGTCTTCACATCAGAACACTTCAAATAGACTTGGATCCTAAATAGAGAACTAGAGAAGCTCCCTGTACAACGCTGCTCAGAGGTCCCTGGTGCATGCCGAGGCTGGGTACCAGAAGGTGTTGCCTGGTCTATTCAGGTTGCCAGGAATGTATCCAACTCAGTGTCAGGTTTATTTTCTCTGTCACACAAGTATCAGTTCTTTGTCTGCATGACTGAGTATTTACCATACTGTCAGTCACCCAGGGTAGTTTTGTAAGGGGAAGGTTCACAGACATGCTAGAAAAGAAAGGAGAAAATGCCTTTCTGTTCTTCTTGTACAGTTTAATTTGGTTTTCTATTACTCATAGGTGGAAGCCCTTGGGGCTTTTTTGTTTGTTCTATATTATAAGGTGTATTAAACTCTGTGTTCTCTTTGTGGCAGGGCATCCAATTATTTAAACAAGTATAATTCCTGTCATTTGAGGGTGTTTGTAGGGTTTTAAATAGAATTTTGGAAACGTTAAATGCTATTACCCTGTCGTGACACCTCATGATTAGCTGATCTCTGCAGATCAGAAGAGCTATGTGCAGAAAAGTAACTGCTTGGATTAATCAAAATACTCTCTTTCAGTAGTGGGTTGAAGCTCTTAGGGAATGGGTTGTCTTCATGAAGCATGTTTTTCTACTTCTGCTAGCTTACAGCCATACTGTTTGTCTTCAGTCTGCTCCATATTTGCCTCAAAGCAACTCTTGGGTTAACAACTAGTATTAAAATGAATTATTATTGTTGCTGGCTTGTAGATTAAAGTACTTGAGAAGAGTCTGGAGCTATGACACAGCCCCCTGTGAATATCAGGGCTGATCTACACCTACAGCAATTTTCCTGGTCTGTTTTTAAGCCAAAATTCTCTGTCTAAGTCTTGGTAAGGATTGTGTTGGGGCTGTATTTGGGCTAAGAGACTGTATTGTGCCTGGCTGGATGGCAGCCTGTCCTCATTCATAGGTATCTTTGTAATCTCTTGACTGGACTAGAATATTCAGCAATTTACTGGAGCATGTTCCTGCCCTGGGATTACAGAACACAGCAGTGTCAGGCTTGTCTGCACAGTACAGAGATCAAATCTACTGTTCAACCTTTGTACTCGCCTCCCAGAGAAACCTCAGGTCTCAGTGGTTTTGTTCACTACTCTAATTATCAGTGCCTGGGATATATCTAAAAGACTTCTTGAAATGACATTTCCGCTCTTCATGTAGAACAGAACTTTGCAAGGTTAAAGATCACTTTGAAGAGGTACTTTTTTCCTTCAGGTTGAACTCATTACGGATCTAACCCCATCACACAGCTCCTTCTTTCTCAGCTGAATGTATATTTTAATATTGCCCTCCATAATTAAAATAGCTTGATCAATTGTTTCAGATAGTCCATAAAACACGTAATGAATTAAAACTGCATGCTGCTTTGGGGCTGGAAAGAAACTTAGAAGCTACATGTTATATGCCAAAGTTATAATGCTACTACTGTGGTGGAACACACTTGGTGCCATGGTGGTGGTGTTGGTGCGAGAACCCATGGCAGATGTTACAGAGGGGATAAATCATATCTGTCACTCAATGCTTTATGCACTACTGCAAAATTTGCTGGCCCTTGTGTCATGTTGTTGGGTCTGATTCAAAGCAGGATTAATCTTTTCACTTAAAAGATGCTGGCACTTTGATTAATTTCTTACAGCTTAGCTTAAATCTTTTTCCATTGGGGTTAGCAAAGCATCAGAGAGGTGTAGCCTGTGGCTGCTGCTGGTGCCTTTGAGTGGGATAAGGGAGGAGTCCCAGTTCTGGGATACTGATTCCCTGTAATGCCTCCAGAAACTGGGACCTTCCAGCATGCGTATCACGTTCAGAAAAACCAACCCAACAACCAAAACCAAACCCCCCAAGTCCCCAAAGAGATGCTGCTGGTTACTCTCTGGTTTTACTGATCATAAATAGGCAGCCAGGTTTGGAGTAATCCTGTTTCTAAGATTTGAAACTTGTCTTTTATATTAAATGTATTGGGAATGCTGGAATTAGATGTATAAGAATAAAGCATTGACATTGTTAAGTTGAGAACTTACCTAGGTATGAAGTCATTCACTGAGACAGTTGGCTTAACAGAACTGCCTGATAATAAAACAAGTAACTGGAGCTTTATTCCTGACATTCATTTAATTACTTTACATAAAGCTCTTTCAAGAGAGAAATTATGCCTGAAGTGTTTCTGAGCTCCAGGTCAGCTGTTTTGATTGTCCTGTCCTCTGGAATAACATCTCTTAGTAAGGACTATGCCTGAATGCCGTGGCTGTATTTGTTTGGCTGCTCACACCTTGCTCACATCTCTTCTTACTTTCTGCTCACTATTTCCAGCAGTGCTTCCATGTAAATCTTGTTCTGTTTTTTTAATAGATGAGGAAAATGAATGATAATTTACTAACACATAGGATGTGTCCAGGATTTGTCTTGTTGCTATTGTATATTGGGGATACAATTTACATGCAGAGCTTGGATCTGCCACGGAGGAGCTGGATTAGATCCCTGCACTGAGGGCTCCCACAGTTATCCTTTCTGCTGTTTTTCCCACATTCACTTAAAATGTGGGATGATCCATAGTTGTTCAATACAGCTTCCTTGCAATCAGACTTCAGTTACTGTAATAACAGACACTGCCTTATCATGCATCTGGGCAGTGAAACTCTGATCATTACTTATCTGAGCAGAGATGTTTTGCCCCAGGCAGCTGGTTAGATAAATTCCTATCTTTATCTTTTAGTTTTCTAGATGTTAGCAGCGTGCTTCTTCCTCTGTGATACTTCTCTTGGAAGCTTTTGCTCTGAAGATTGTCTTTAGTGGTTCCTTAGTCTTGCAAATTATCAGTCGCGGGATCTAAGAGATGTGGAATTTGAGTTTAGCTGGATAATGCTGCAGCTACTACTGCAGCTTTACAGTGTATATGACTGAGATGTCAGTGTTTTCAGTTTGCAAGGGCCAACAGGAGTGAGACTGAAATTATCTGTGCCCCTTGCCTCTTAGCATGAGTTTCCCACTCTCAGAGGCACCTAGCAGCCCATTTCTTTTACTAATAATATGCCATCCTGACAGCTGCTTAGGGAGCCTTTTGTATGTATTAACTCTACTAGAATATGTAATTATAGCTGGTTTTACCCGTGTAATGTCTCCCATTTGTTCTGTTCAGAGGGTGGGTTGGCTGCCTTCATTCAACTCGGCAGAGTAACTTGCGGAGGAGGTGAGGTGTGAAGCCACATGAATGTGCAGGTTTATAAGAATCAGATGCTCTGGAAGTACTTAGTAACTACAGTGGGGCAACAACTCCTCTGGACTGGTGACTGGAATATTTGGTTGTGTTTTCTACAAGAGCGTGGTTGAAGCAGTAGGTGCTTGTGGGAGACACTGTGGTACTGATCTTGCTGTCTTCTGGCTGTGTAGCGTCACAGCACCATCGTTGTAAATGTATAATTTAAGACTCTGAGATAGTCAGCTGACAAAGCAATGCAGTTTCTAGCATTCCCTCATATTGCAAATAAAACTATATTTGGCAACATGAAAAGGTAAAGTTTCTACCTAGCTTGAAAAATAGTAAAGGCTTTCTCTAATAACTCCATTGATTGCCAGTAGGTTATAGAAGTGGGGCTGTTGACTTGTTTTCTCTAACCATTTTCTTTCGGTTTTGTCATTAATGATGTATCCTGAATATCAATTAAAAACCAAGCAGAAATTCAGACTTCCCTCAGAGCCAATTGAAAATGAAACTTTGTTTCAAAGGAATATTTTCCTAATTTAAGAGGAACAAAAAGCCTGAAGATACAGAGTTTGTGTGTGAGAAATCTCAATAATTAGAAAATGATTCTACCAGCTCACAGCTGACAGGGAATGGTAAATCTCACACATAAAAAAAGAAAGAAGAGAAAGGAGTGGAAAGCAACTGGGTAGCCCCCTGTTCCTTCACTGATGGGGAAAACAGGTAATCAGGTGATTTCTCTCATCTTCTGACACGTGTAAATGAGAGTCCATTAATAACAGACCTGCAATAGAAATTAGAAAAATGAAAACACCACCACCACCAAAATCAACCTGTCAGGTATGGGTTGAGTGTGAAGGTAAATCTTTGGGCAGTGTTGTAAGTTGAATACTCCTAGACAGCCCAGCTTGAGTGGTGGGGCTGTGTCAAAGCTGTCTTTCCAGAAATCACCCTGCAGTTCACCAAGATGCAGATGGCAGTGAGAAGCCAATCCTTTAGTGCAGCCCTTTGGATCTAGCTAATAGTTTCTGACTGGGGACCACAGAATCATTAGGGTTGGAAGGGACCTCTGGAGATCATGCAGTCCAATCCCGCTGCCAAAAAAGGGCCACCCAGAGCCAGTTACACAGGAATGTCTCCAGGCAGGTTTTGAATGTCTCCAGGGAGGGAGACTCCACAACTGCCCTGGGCAGCCTGTTCCAGTGCTTTGCCACTCTCAACATGAAGTTCTTCCTTGCATTGAGGTGAAACTTCGTGTGTTTTAGTTTATGGCCATTGCTCCTCATCCTGTCACTGGGCACCACTGAAGAGTCTGGCACCATCCTCCTGGCACTTGCCTTTGAGATACTGATCTGTAGCTCCTGCAGTCTCTCATAAGAGAGATGCTCCAGACCCCTGATCATCCTTGTGGCCCTCTGCTGGACCCTCTCCAGTAGGTCTTTGTCTTTCTTGTACTGAGGAGCCTAGAACTGGACACAGTACTCCAGATGTGGCCTCACCACAGTCGAGTAGACATCACCTTCCTTGACCTGCTGCCACACTCCTCCCCATGCACCCCAGAATACTAGTGGATGTGTGTGTGTGGTTTTGAAGTGAAGTGAGACCAAGGGATTGGCTCTTCACTTCCTTGCTTTGTTATAAAAGGAAGTCTTGCCATGTTGGGATTATCTCTGGCAACAACCACAGGGTGGGATGTGGACATCTGGAATCTGCCCCTGGCTGCGAAGGGTGCTCCAGGCACCAGCAGGATGTGAGAGATGGCACTGAGATAGCCAGCTTCTCCTGGGTAGGATGCCTCACTCTTTTTCTGGATAGTGGAGCTGGATTCTACTACCTTTGGGTAGAAAAGGATAGGCAATGTCACTGCTGGACTTGGGAATGCTGAGAGCTGAAACCCCTGACATTTCCCAATGGATTTGGCTTTTGTCAGCTAGCGAAAAGGATTCATGACTATGTATCTTAAGCATTTGCTTTGTTTACCTTAAGAAGGAAAGCAAGCTGATGCATCGTGACAGCCAGCACCCCACTTCTCCATGGAAAACACTCCCCCTTGGTCCTTCTGCTTCGGTTTATGTCTATCAGTGCTGGCGAGGGGCTGGGGATCACTGTGGAGCTCCTGCTGCTCCGAACTCAGCATGTACTTTGTTTCTGTAGTGGGGTATCGTCAGCTCTAGGAGTGGTGGGTTTTAATCAGGCCTTTCCTTTTCCTGTTTGCACTCTGCTCCATTTTCCTATTAAATGGTGATTGCACATTGTTGAAGAAGGCAGTCAAGTGTAAATTTCATTTTTTGCTTCAGCTAATGTTGCTGTTAGAGGTGGCTTTGCACATCTGTGAATATTCCCTGGAGGAGGAGGAGGAAAATCAATAGATGGAGCTAAAATGTTCAAAAAATAAAAATAAAAAGGCAGTGGAGGAGATCTTGAGGTAGAGAAAACTCTTTTGGTGCGGAAACTTTCTGGCTTCATCTGCTCATATGGGGCTTCCAGTCGTTTTGCTCTGAGTTTCCTTAGGGTAGACAGGGTCTGTGTGTTTCCCTTTGTGAATTCAGAGATGGAAGGCAGTGGGAGACACTTCCTTTTGAATAAAGTGGGAATGAAACCTTCCTTTGAACCTTTTATTTGGGTTTTTATGAAGTAAATGAATGAATTCTGTTGGGGGAGAAGGTTTCTTAAGCTGCTTTTTCTGGAATGTCCTGTGGATTCATGGTGTGCTACGTTTTGTGCTGGGATTCAGTATGAGGTGTTGGCACATGCTGTCTCTGCAAGATCATTTCCTATTGTATGATCCTGTGTCTCCTTTCATAATGTTGCAGAAGAAACAGGCTGAGAGAGCTGGGCTGGTTCAGCCTGGAGAAGAGAAGGCTCTGGGAAGACTTCAGAGCAGCTCCAGTGCCTAAAGGGGCTGACAGGAAACCTGGAGAGGGGCTTCTAATAAGGGTCTGTAGGGACAGGACAAGGGGAATGGCTTTAACCTGCCAGAGGGGAGACTGAGATGAGCTCTGAAGCAGAAGCTCTTCCCTGTGAGGGTGCTGAGGCGCTGGCACAGGGTGCCCAGAGAAGCTGTGGCTGCCCCATCCCTGGCAGTGTTCAAGGCCAGGTTGGACACAGGGGCTTGGAGCAACCTGCTCTAGTGGAAGGTGTCCCTGCCCATGGCAGGGGGTTGGAACTGGGTGATCTTAAGGTCCTTTCCAACCCAAACCATTCTGTGATTTTATGAAACTACATACCCCTTCCTTCAGTACGCTGCTGCTTTGTGGCAATGTTTTCTGTGCAGCAGGAAGCACAAGGTATGCTTTGTCCTCCCTTTCTGGTTACCCTGAGAGCATGTTCCTTTAAACCTCCTGAGTTCTGAGTGACATTATGTTATCCAGAAGGACTTCAATAACTTCTTGGCTGCAGCACTCCTTGAGTGGCACTCACATTCCAGTAGCAACTGGTGATTTATTGTTTTACATACATTTCACTGGTGGCTGCATTTCTATTATCACCTTTTCATTTGCCCTGAAGACTTTGAACTGCTTGTATGGCTGAGATTCTTCTTCCCTTCTTGCTTTTCTGATCCTTTTACACACAAACACTTCATTCTTTTAATCCCTTCCACTTGTCACTGGTCTTCCTTGCCTGAAATCCAAACAGAGGTTAGTTTTTGGATGCGTGATAGCTGTAACCCCCAACCCACATTTAAAACTGTAACCACAATTAAAGACAACAAGACAGTATTTATTTTCCTTGTTCTTCCTTTGTGTTTATATTCATTTATTATCCTGTCTTTTAAATCAAAGGTGTTCTGTGCAGCTCCTGACTCTCCTCTGTCTCATAAAACTTCTCTGATACTTGGGGCTATAAAAAACTAGTTGTAATCTGGTTTGGGGTTTTCTTTAGGGATGTGGGATCTGTGTGCTACAGTAAATAGTGTGTTGAAACAATTTAATTTGTAGGGAATTTTTGCTCATTTCTCTGCAGTAGTTCCTGCAGCCAGGTAGATTGTCTGCTAAGCGAAGAATTGTCTGTCTCTTCACAATGTGGATGCACATCTTTGTCACCTCAACTTCCTTTGCATACTTTCTTGTTACTGTCTTTTTGCTTTCAGAGCAACTCTCAATTGCTTCTAATATCTGTCTGCTCTACAGGAATTAGAGACCAGCAAGTAAAATCTGCGGGCTTAAAGCAACATAATCACGATGAGTTCAGGTTAGATATAAGGAGGAAGTTCTTTACTGTGAGGGTGGTGAGGCACTGGAACAGGTTGCCCAGAGAAGTGGTAAATGCTCCATCCCTGGCAGTGTTCAAGGCCAGGTTGGACGGAGTCGTAGGTGACATGGTCTAGTGTGAGGTGTCCCTGCCCATGGCAGGGGGGTTGGAACTAGATGATCTTAAGGTCCTTTCCAACCCAAACCATTCTATGATTCTATGTGTAGTGATTATCTTTGGGTTACCTGCTGTAGGATGTTGTAGAAGTTCACAAAGGGAGTGAAAACACTGAAGGAAGAAAAATCCATTTGGGTTTATTATCACAAACATACCACATTTGATCCAGAACCAGTCTGAGTCCTTGGTCCTGCTCCTGTGTTTTTCCAGAAGTTGCTTTTGAAGACAGTGCTGGGCTAGATTAAATTTGATCTGACCCAGTGTGACTGCTGAGAGTAGGGTTTTGGGGGAATGTGTGTGTACTCTGCAAAGTGTGGCAGAATATAGATGTTAATAATAACGTAGGTGGGTGTTCAGGAAATCCATCTTCTGCATGACAAGACAGTTAAACAAGTTTCCATACACCAGGAATATTCAAATCAATTGTAAATTATCAATGGAGCGAATTCACTGGACTTCAGAACCTGCTGGGTTTGAATCTCTTAAGTCACCTTTACCATTCACGCCACGAATGCGGGCTTAATTCACTAACTGTTCTTCCTGCAGAAACCTTCGCACTCCCGAGCCTTTGCACATGTTAAATTTTCATGGAACATCTTCGATTAAAATGTACCTTTTGGAGCTCACACTGTTTATATGCAAAAAATGCTTCTCATCATAAAAATCCCAGGAGGGGAGCAGAAAACTGCAATACAATTTCACACTGTTTAATGCTCGTCACCCTCGGGTATCTGGTAGATTTCCACTAACTAAAACGCGAATGTGAATTCCATTTGCTTTAGAAGCTGAATCTACTTTATCAGCCAACTTGCTTCTGCTGCTGCCATGGAGAGTCTGTTATGAGTATCTTCTTTTGAAATGCATTCGTATTTGTTCACATTTCTCTCTTTAAAGAAGCACATCTCAGTTAAGTAAAGTTGTTTATTTCCAGCGACATGCCTCATCATCTGTTGGTTCATTTGATCAGTTCTTTGCCACCTTTCCTCCTTATCTCTGGACAGAAGTTGCTTTGTGGAAGGTCTGTAAGGTAGCAGAAGTGCAGTTCTTTGCTTTGCATTCCCTCCTCATCCCTAGCAGGTTGCTAAATCACAGCCAGATATTGGGAAATCTAATAAATGGCTCAACCTCATAAGGTAAATCTGTTTTATCTTATTAAATAACACTGTGTGTTCTTACCTGCTGTCTTTGACCACAGGTTACTCAAAGTGCTAAGGTTATTGGAAAGCTGCTGACTTTTATTTTTGGCTTTGTCACCATGGTTCAGAATTCACCTCCTCCTCCTCTGTGTCCTGAACTCCTTTGTCAGGACTGCGCCCATATTTCCCTTTGCAAAGAACTCAATGCATCAAGACAGGTGGAAAACACAAATGCTTCTCCTGGAGATGCTGCTTTGCTGACTGACACCTCCTGCTTGCTGCTTCGGCTTTCCCTTTGGAAACCACAGGCCTTGCGTCTTGCCTCTAGAATGATTCCTTCTGCAATGGCAGGGAATGGCTGATTTCCCATCCGTAACACTGGAGCAGAACCAACTGGGTTTGTCTCCTCTCATTTCTCTTGTTACCTGAAGGTGATTCTCAGTCTGAGCTGGCTGTGCACGTCACACCTCTCTCTTATTTCTTGTACTCTTGCACTGGGGCTTCTGATACAGAGAGAAAACTTTGCTGTGTCGTCTTTCTGACAGTTTTTATGACAATATCTGAGCTTTTAGAAGATATGGAATTTTTACCCTCCTTTAGAGAAGTGATATTTGTGCCCTGAAGGTTCTGTTCAGAAACATTTGGGGTTTGAGTCTTCTGTGTGGCTGTAGATACCCACATAGATCTCAGTGCCAGAATTTGTTGCACATGTTTATCATGCAAACACTGTAGATAAGAAGCATTGTGACATTCTTATTAAATACAGTGTTGTACAGATGAGTAACAGAGGTACAGGGAGGTTAAATGAATTGCCTGAGGTTAAGCTGAAAGCCTGAGGCTCAGTGAGGCTCTGAACCTGGATCTGCTGAATCCCAGATAGTAGCCCTACCTTGTTAATTTTCCTCCTTAGACCTGTTGCTGCTGCAATTCATTTATAACCGTGTCCTGGGTTCAGCTGTAACAGTTATTTTTCTCCTTCCTAATAGCTGGTGCAGTGCTGTGTTTCAGCTTTAGCTTGAGAACAACGCTGATAACACACCAGTGTTATAGTTGTTGCCAAGTAATGCTTACCCTGACCAAGGACTTTCCAGTCTCATGCTCTACCAGTGAGGAGGGGCACAGGAAGCTGGGAGGAAGCAGAGCCAGGACACCTGACCCAAACTAGCCAAAGGGGTATTCCATAGCACAGCACGTCATGCCCAGTATAGAAACTGGGAGGAGTTACCTGGAAGGGTGGGCGAATGGCTCCTTGGTTCTGAGTTACTGCCTGGGCTTAAATCACAAGAAACCATATCATCAAATGCAAAATATTTCAGTGGCTAAACACCAAAGAGTTCTTTTATCAGTTTTAGATGGAATTTACTTTGAAGAACTAGACAGCCACTAATAAATATTTTCAAAGTATTATGGCAAGTGGAAAATAAATTGCTTTTAAGTCTAAAGTCTGTCTTCAAGCTAAAGGTAATCCCTGTTTGTAACTGTGTACATGCAGTTACCTGGGAGATCTTATATACTGTTTTGAAGGTAACCACTTCGCAGAGACTTCTCTTCTGTGTTGCCTGTTGCAAAAGCCAGTTGTATCCACTGAGTAACTGCTAACGCTGTTGTTTAGTGCTTCAGTTTTCCAAAGTGATTTTCTCCTGCGTGTTGTTTTGTTTCGTTGTCTTTTTTTAAGTTATGTTTATTTTTTAAAGAATAGATTTCTTTGCTTCCAAAGTGTAACTTCGGTGCTAATTGCTTATCTCCTGAAGCTTAGTGCAACAGGTAGTTGGTTAAGTCTTGACTCGAGAAGCCTATAGCTCAGTGTGTAGCTGTTAAGTGTCTTCTCATGGGGAAAAACCCCACAAGACATGCATATAAGTGTGCTCTCAGAGAGCATTTTTAATTCTTTGTCATGGTGTTTTCAAAGATTCACAGTGAGGTCACACATGGTTTTCTTCTCTTTTGCCCAGAGAAGCTGTGGCTGCCCCATCCCTGGCAGTGTTCAAGGCCAGGTTGGGCACAGGGGCTTGGAGCAACCTGCTCTAGTGGAAGGTGTCCCTGTGCATGGCAGGGGGTTGGAACTGGATGAGTTCCCTTCCAACCCAAACCATTCCATGATTCTAGTCTATGAAGTTCTCACCAGTCTTGTGAAAATTAGCATTAGGATAGAGGAGAGAGGACTTGGGGAATCTTTCGTCAGAGGGGAAGAAGTGCAGTGAGAATGCAAACCTTGTGCAACTCCTGTGAATGTACTGTAGGAGCCTTTATAATGTGGAAATAATCATTAATGCCTAGTCCTTGTCATTAATGGAGTTTCTGCTAGAGCTCACATCATCTTTACAGCAAATCTGATCAAATATTAAACACAAGTTTGTGGTAAAGCCAGACTTGCCCGGCTCTGATGGTCACAGAGCTATCTCATGCTCTACTCTCCTGCATGCCCCCTTAAAGCTCCTGGACTTTCAGCCTCATGAAGGAGGAAGAGTAGCAACAGCTCTGGGACCTGTTTGCAGTCCGTTCAGTGCCAGAGAAGCCTTTCTAGAATGAAATTACATCGAGGATAACAACATGTTGCTCTTACAAGAGTGAAATTACTGTAATGTTGTTGGCCTAAGTATGTAGGAGGGGTTTGGGTGCAGTGTCAGTGTCTCTTACTAGAGCATTCCGTAGTCTTGGTAAAACCAGAGAAGCCCTCGGACACCGTCAATGGGCTGAGGAGTCTGAAAGCTTGTCCCCTTCCCACACCTGTATTGAAGATGGAACAAGTTTTACTTTCTATTCTAAGAAATGTTTCCTCTGTGGAAATAAACTTGCTTTGCAGGTGAATTCCATAGTGTTATCCCATTCTATATCCAAAAACACTGAAATGAAGGCTCGGGATCGTAATAGAGGATATCTAGCACTGCATTTTGAGTCTGATATTTCTTAAAGCAAGTCACCTGTATGGAACTTGGGACATTTGGGTAAGAAATGGTGAACACATTTGTGATCTTTTTTAGGCAGACACCCATAAGCTTTTGCCCATGCTTCAAGATGACCAGAACCCATCTTAGTGCTGTAGGGTGATTCCCTAACATATCTTGCTTCTCAGCAGGACAGGATCACCTGGATTTAGCCTGTAGCAGCCTCTACATAACTTTTTAGTTAGCTCAGAGTGCAGTGAAATGCCTGTTTGTCTGCCTTCCAAACACTGTAGAAGTATTCACCGTATTTCCTAGCGTTGGGAATTCTGGTACCAAGTTTTCAATGTTCGGTATGAAATTATGGAATAAGGTGATGCTGGAGGCTTAAAATTCTTAGTTGTTCCTATGCCTCAAAACCTCTTGTAAGTATTACCTCTGTGTCAAAAATACATCACTGGAAACACAATATCAAAGATCCTTTTCCTATATGAATGTTACTTACAGCTGTCATACATATAATATAAAAACTATGGAAGTAATTTAACTTGGTCCAGCATTTCAGTTCTCTCTGTATCACTAGTCAGGCAATTTGGACCCATTTAAAGAAATTACAGTGGGATTATGTACTTTATTACTTATGTTTGGGGAGAGGATGAAATTCCTCAGCTTTTGTTCAGCCTGGGAGCTTCAGAAGTGTCACGGTCTGGAGCAAGAGATTTGCAGCTGAGTTTTGTTAGCAATAACTGCTAGCTGGCCAGTCATTAGAAAGACTCTGGATTTTAATGTCCTTGCACCTTGGCTCCCTGCATGGAAATAATGTGCTGTTTCACAAAGATGAAAGTGGAAGAAAATGGGTTTGTAATGTTTCTACGAGAGATTCTCCTTGAAAAATGAGATGAGGAATTTGTGGCTATGAAGGGCTGTTAGGCTTTCAGTGTGGAGTGGCTTTTTGTCTCCTTTCAGTGGGGCTGCAGTGCCTGCTCACTTTGACCATGAGAAACAGAGAAAGAGAATTCTGCAAGCTGTATATGGTAAGGTTTTATTTCAAACCTGGTTCTATGTTCATTTGGCAAGTAACAATATTGGGTTTGGACTGTTTCTCACAGGTTAAATGTGGCATGGTAGGGACTGACCAAAACCTTGAAGCCCTTTTGCTCTCAGTATTAATCTCTTAATACTTTTTTCCTGTACAGAAAAAAAAAAAACCCAATGTAAGGGAACAAGTTAAGGAAAATGGGGATAAGTGTACCAAGTTCTGTGAATAAAGCAGTAGGACAGAACAATTTGGGGGTCATGGATCTTGGTCTTACAGTCCTGGCACTTGTGTGCTACAACAGAAGTATTTACCCTCCAACTGGTGTGATGACTGCATGGCTGTCAGAGCTGAAAGCAGGTTGCTCACAGCAGTTTACACAGCACCTTTTTCTCCCCCACAAACTCTCTGGATTGGTACAGAGATCCAGGGGATTAGCACTGTTCTTGCCAGCCCTGATAAAGCCCTTAGTCATGAACTGCAGAGCTTTGAAATGTGTCATTGCTAAGAAATGAGCTTTGGATCATCTGATCCAAAGTCTGCCGGCTTGGCTGTTCAGGAAAGGCAGTGTCTGTTTGCAGGGAGAAATCACCAAGCATGGAGGTGAACCACAGCCAAGATCATAGAGAATCAACTAGGTTGGAAAAGACCTTTAAGATCATCCAGTCCAACAGTTATCCCAGGACTGCCAAGTCCACCACTGAACCATGTCACTCCTTTGGTATTCTGAAGATACTCTGAATGTGATGGTAAGAGCCTAACCACTAGCCAGACCAGAAAAACATGGGGGGCTGTAAGTATAAGACAAAGTACATTTTCCCCTTTCATGCTAATTTTTTCCATATCCAAAGAAGTGATCAGACTCAAAGGGTCACCATCTAATTCTTTTAATTGCTGTGATTCAGAGGCACTTTTGGAAGCATCTTCCCTAGTTAGCATACTGTGATGCTGTTCTCTTCTTTTCAGGCTTAACGTATCTTAAATGGAAGCAAAGCAAAGATGTTTATGTTATTTTCTTTGGTGTTTGCACACAAATGTCAAAGGATGAATGCTGTCAGTGGGGTTTTGTACACAGAGTGGTGATGCTTAAGTGCTACTGGAGGCTTACAGATGATGTAAAACTTAAGTTTCCTCTTGTTTAAGCCGTGGTGTTGGCCATAAACGTAATGCTTTGACTATATGTGCGTATGTACATACACACACACTTTGGATTAGAGGATAAAGTGCATAAGTGCTGGTAAGTTAAGAGTAAATGCTTAACATAAGCCACTGGGTCAGCCAGCAGCCCTAGTTGGTCAGGTCAGCTACCACAATGTTTGTAGTAGTTTTTCTCAAGCAGTTATTTCCCCACTGCACAGGGGTTATGGAATGAAGACATTTGGGGAATATTCAGAATAGAGGGTGGAAGATTCAATTCTAGTTGAATCTTTCTAGTCTCAATTCCAAGCACAAACCAGTTTCAGGACAGCTGGATGTTTCCACTGAAATTATCCATTATGAAATTAATTTACTTCTCTCTGGTTAATTATCACTACTATCCACAGCAAACACATGGAATGAATAGGAAATTTTCACTCTTGTTTCTGAACTGTATCCGCAGGCTGTGTTAAACCAGCAGGGAGCACGTGGTTGTCAGGGGACCCTCCCAAGCATATGAGCTCTGAATTGAATGGATTTGAAATCCTTTGAGATGTGACTGGATGAGAAATGTCAGCATCTCCTGCCAAACAGCTTGGGATGAACCTTCATCTGAACTGTTTGGAAGAAACCCACCCCAGCACATCTGTATACGACACACGAAAGAGTGGAAAAAGCATACTTGAGATACGACCTTTACTTGAAGATTAGAATAGAAACTAGACTGCTCAGCTGTTCTTTAAGAGCAGACTAAGCTTTATATTAACACAGTCACAGTTTGTGTGGCCCAGAGGAGACTTAGAACCTACCTTTAAAAATAAATAAGGTGTTCCTAAAGGCAAGACATTTCCAGCTATTACAGTCTCATGTTTATTTGTAGTCTCCCTTTCCTCTCGTTTACGTTTAGACCTACTACTACGTTATTCAATGTAATTATTAGGTGTTTCTACCTTATTTTTTGGAGGCATTGGATTTTCGGATTGATTTTTAAAGATACACAGCTCCCAGGCACAGCCTTGTACTTGATTACACTCAATATTTCCAGTTTTATTTTAAATCAATGCCCACTGAATCTTGTACAAACCACCACTAATTTCTCCTAATGAAACTGTAAGTCTGGCACCTTGGCTCACCTCAGCAGCCCACATTTTACCACCTGAGCTCAGAACTCTGCTGCACGTGGTGTCAGTGACTTGTGCCATTAGGATTCCTGTCTCGCCCTTGTTCAGAAAGATGGTGAGAATAACTACAATTAGTTGCTGTCAAATTGATCTTGGTTTTCAGGATTCACTGGGGAGTCTCATGAAGGCAAGTGAAGACTGTTCAGGCAGCTGTATGGATTAGTTTATATCTCTCTCCAGGGCTCTCTCCTGGTGAAAGACTTGTCATAGGATGTCAGTGAAACCAGGCATTGCAATTAGCTCTATTAGATAGATTTGATGTTACTTAACACAATTGCTTATGATGTTTTTCTAGAAGCTTGCAGAAGAAGTGGAATAAATACTAGAAGTAGTTTGAATATTCAATACTGGTGCTCTGCTTTTTGGTGTTTTTCATGGAGCAAACACCAGCATGTTTGCTCACATTGCTTCCCAGCTCTGCATCGGCACTTAGCAGAGCAGAAGTGTGCGAAGTGCTAAAAGCATTATTTTCTTCTTAACAACCTGGTTTAAGACCTAATAGGGAGCTTCTGTATGTTTGTTCAAACCAAAATTGGGTCATTTTCTTAGGGGATAGAAAACCATTTTCAAAAAGACCCCCGCCAAAAGCAAAAATGAAATCACACAATCAACTGGGTTGGAAACGACCTTTAAGATCATCAAGTCCAACCATTACCCCAGCACTGCCAAGGCCACCACTAACCCATGTCACTGAGGGCTTCGTCTACACGGTGTGTGAACACTTCCAGGGACAGTGATTCAATCATTTACTTTTATAAATCTTTAATAAAATGACTCCATAGTATCTTCTATGACTGCTTTTTGACAGGGTTTATGATTTATCCTGTTAAACCACACCAAGTCTTCCCAGCAAAGTCCTAGATGCTTCATTACATACCAGTGAAGGGCTGTCTTACTCGGGACATTGGACTTTACGTTCCTTGTCCCTGGATACCCCACTACCAGCAAGTTACACTTGGAGTTCCCTGATCAACATTAGCAACAGTGGTCTAGTGGAATGTGTCCCTGTCCATGGCAGATGGGTTGGAACTAGAAGATCAAAGATTGGTTTGGCTTGGAAAGGACCATAAGATCATCCAGTTCCACGGGCAGGGACACCTTCCACTAGAGCACGTTGCTCCAAGCCCCTGTGTCCAACCTGGCCTTGAGCACTGCCAGGGATGGGGCAGCCACAGCTTCTCTGGGCACCCTGTGCCAGCGCCTCAGCACCCTCACAGGGAAGAACTTCTGCCCAAGAGCTCATCTCAATCTCCCCTCTGTCAGGATAAAGCCATTCCCCTTGTCCTGTCCCTACAGGTCCTTGTAAAAAGTCCCTCTCCAGGTTTCTTGTAGCCCCTTTAGGCACTGGAGCTGCTCTGAAGTCTCCCTGGAGCCTTCTCTTCTCCAGGCTGAACCAGCCCAGCTCTCTCAGCCTGGCTCCGTATGGGAGGTGCTCCAGCCTCTGGAGCATCTTCTTGGCCTCCTTTGGACTTGCTCCAACAGGTCTTTCCCAATATTCTTTCCCAAGTTAACCACATGACATGCAGAAAGAAAACCAGATGCAAGTTTCTCATCTGGTTTAGAAATACCCGTGTGCCCACGTGAGCTTTGCAAGATTTCACTGTGCTATAATGGTGGTTTGAGCATTCAGTGCAATGTAAATGTTGGATTGTGCCTTAAGTCTCTTTAATCCCAATGCAGTGCTTTCATCCCATGTCCATGTACCCACAAATGGGTGAAATGGACTATTTCACAAATCCAATTTTAAAAAAAATGGATGTAGTTGTGAAGCTGTGGTTTTATTCTGTAAACACTATTGGTAAAGTACAACCAGTAAATCTATGTGGGTTTCAGAAAGGATCCTTTAATGACTTAGAATCAATAGAAATGTTTCCATACATTTTTATAAAGCCACAAAACCAGTTGTTTCATTAGACTGTTCTGCCTTTAGAGAAACTCTAATATTGGAACAGCAAGATCCGGAAAATGAGAACACAAACTGCCTTGGAATGAATTGATTATCATTGTCTAGATGGAGAGAAATATCAGAAAAGCACTAATGAAATCAACTAGATTGGGCTTTTTAAATACTCCTGTATGAATTTTATAACAAGTAATTACAGGCTTATGGATTTTTAAATCATTCCCAGGTTTTTATATATGTGTATATATATATAGATGCTATCAGTGACTAATAGTTGGAGCTATGGAATCAGTAGTCTCTAAATAGATTAATGAGTTCAACTGAAATTGGGTGACTGTTAGACTGATGTAAGTGCTTGTAGGTAGACTTCTCAATATAAACTCATTTTGAGATATTGAAAATGTCATAAAATTAGGTAAAGATCAGAAAATATTTACTCTTTAAGGCATATATGCCATTATAGCACTATACTGTACAGTGTAGTAGGTTTGGAAACTTACAGAGCTGGGGTTTTGCTGTTTACTGCTTTTATTCAGTTTGAGAATAACTGAACAGTCATAACATCAAAGAGAAGTCTCTCCCAGGTTAGCAGTCTGTCAGCTCAGGCAGTGTCCACGCACAAAATAACCTCCTTAAAATCCTGGTATCTTATGTATACCTTTACTTTTCTGTCCTGTTATTTGTGTTTTGTTTTCTTGCTTGGTTGCTTTTAATTATTTCTTTTTTTTTAGTCATTCTAACAAGAATGATGGCCATATACAGTTGCTCTGCAAGTTACCCTTGATATATAACCTCATCTTTATGTAGCAATTTAGAAAGGCTCTGAAGCACTTCCTGGCTCTTCCTACCTGACACTTGCATGTAATGGAGTATTTCCAAACATTCTTTGGTTTGGAACATCACTTACAGCTGGTACATCTGCTCTCTTCAGAGCATCACCAAGCAGTAGTCAATCCACATGTAACTCTACTGGCAGTCAAGGGTGACATTGTTTATTGTTGTTCTTGGAATTAGGTCTTTGTATTCTCACAAGCTTCTTGTGAACTTGCAAAGGTGTATTTGCAATAAAGTGACCAGATTTCTGCTTGAATTCCCTTAGAAAGAGACCAGTTCTTAATGTTTTTCCCCACTCTGATGCTGAATTTGGGAAGAGGGTTTGCTGAAGGTTTCTGTGCAAATCTGACAACAATTTCAATCATGACAATTTAGTTTTGCATTACTTCCTATGAATAAGCTCACCCAGACTAATACTGAACAGACATTAGTGGAGGGACATGCACAGTGGCACACTGTATTAGCAAGGATCATCAGAGAGTCTAGTGCCTCCAGCCTTTGGGAATGGTGCAGCTGTCAGTACTTAAATGGCATATCCATTCCCTTAACAGAAGCTTTCCTCTTATTAACCATCCTACATTGTCCAATTTATTGAGTTTGTTGTTGTGTTGTTTTTCTTCCTTTTTTCCCCTTGCCCAGATCCAGCAGTGTGTTTTTTCAGTATTTGAGTCCTTATGGTAAAGATGGATTCCCTGTTTTCAGCAGAAGCCTCACTTAGCTTTGCGTTATGCTGCTTTAAGTGAGCTTACACAACATCCTAGTAAGGTTATTTAGCCTAGGACTGTTGGCATTTCTTTATCCTTCAGTAAAATCTGTTTTCTGTATTGTGGGGTGAAATCTGGGGGAAATCCTGCCCTTTATTCTGAGTCACAGGGTTCATTTCTGCTAAAATACCTAGAGTAACCAAAGTGGATGCAACTTGTAAATTCTCCTGCCCCTGACTGAATTAAGTGACAAAGAGCTGTCAAATGTGGATTCTTGATCACATCTTTCTTCTTCTTCTCTTTCCATGTTCTTTCCAAGTGAATAAATAGGATAGAAAAATTCCCATTCTGACTTAAGATGCTCAGTGCTGAGAGTTAGATCTGGGAACATATGTGGTAGGAGTGCTTCAACAAGCAGTGACTGAACTTAGGAGTCTCCAATTTTATTCAGACCAGCACCTTTCCCCCCTCCTTTGTTGTCAAAGATCTAATAGACTCTTGAATAAAGGGTGCAAAATTGTTTCTTCTTTTCCATTTAGTTCTTCATCTTTCTTTAGATTTCTTTCTTCAAAGATATTTTCTGATCTGTGTTCATGTTATCATTTGCTCCCACAGGAGTGATTAGATTGTGCCAAAGCAGAGTTCTTGAAGCAATTGAATGAGGAAGACAACTTACTACAAGAAAAATGCCTTGGGACATGAATTGCTTTAATTAAAACCTTCAGGCAAAAGTTAGAAGTCTCAAAGTACATCTCATGTAAACAAGATGGTGGTTTCTTACTGCTTTTTAATGTTGTTTGATGTATAGTAGAGTCAAGCAAATCTGTTTTGCAGGTGTTATACACCTACCATATAAATCTGTATTTTTGTACTTTCCTATTGCCACGCAGATGTTAAGAAGCTTCTTTATGCACAAGAGTCAGATTCCCAAATGTGGTTTTCTGTGCATGAAGGCAACAGTTGGAGGCTAAACACTGTTAAATTGACTGTTAAAAAGAAGCGATTGTACAGGAACTCAGAAAGCGGAGGCTCTCCCTTGCACTGCAGGTGTGAACAGGTTTCTGTGAGACCTCTGGGGATTAGAAATGTTGGAAAAGCCCCATCAGAGAGATTAGTATTTAAAAATATGCAAAAAATTAATACTTGTTACTTTTCCAACTCTGTGCAGTATAAAACAGTTGTTCTCTTTTAGTATGCAGGATAATACTGCGTGTTTGTGTCTCTCTGTACACACACACAGAGATCACAGAATGGTTTGGGTTAAAGCTCACCCAGTTCCAGCCCCCTGCCACGGGCAGGAACACCTTCTACTAGAGCAGGTTGCTCCAAGCCCCTGTGCCCAGCCTGGCCTTGAACACTGCCAGGGATGGGGCAGCCACAGCTCCTCTGGGCACCCTGTGTCAGCACCTCAGCACCCTCACAGGGAAGGACAGCTTCCTTATATTTAATCTAGATCTACGTTTCATGTAGCCCCTTCAGGCACTGGGAGCTGCTCTAAGGTCTCCCCGGAGCCTTCTTTTCTCCAGGCTGAACAAGCCCAGCTCTCTCAGCCTGTTTCCATAGCAGAGGTCCCTTCGAGCATCTTCATTGCCTCCTCTGGACTCACTCCAACAGCCCATAAATATACATATATTGCAGGTTTAGGAATTTTCTAAGTCTCCGCTAGCGGTGAGGTGCCAAGCTCTTATTTGAGAGTTTCCACTCAGTATCCCACTGACACTTTGGTTCTTTGCCATGCCAACAGTTGCACTGGAGAGCAAAATACTGCTCCCTATCTCTTCTCTCCCCCCTGATTTTTCTTGGGGCACACTGCCTGATACTAAACTTTAGGTATAATGACAAAAATACTCCATTATTAATAAGTTAACCTTGGCTATATAGGGCTTGACTGCTTCTGTCTGCCTTGGTGAGCTTGATGTGTACTTTGCTTCCAGAGCAAAACAGAAAGGAAATTCTGCACAAAATAGCCATGGGGTTCTCTTTATAAAATGTCTGCTTCTGCTTAAGTGGGCTGATGGTAGATTGGAAGCATTTCATTGCTGCTGATGGCAAAGTAATACTTCATACTTCACTGGAGATATCTGAGCTCCATGAGGCCTGTATGTCAGTATGGCTTGGTAGATGAAGATCGAAACTAGAAATAAAATGAAATGAAATTAAAATAAAAGGCAAAATTTCAATGTTCCCTTTCAGAATTTTCTGTCCAGCTGTGGAAGGCTTGCTCATCTCCTGCATTAACATCCTGCTTTTATCAACAGGGCTACATCTGCCTTCCTCAGAGAGTGAGAAACAGGTGAATACTTTTGCATTATTTGGAATAAATGAAGTATAGTTTGGGTATCTTGCTTTAATGTGCAGGTTTAGGCACAGGCTTTCCTGCCACCAGGGCACTTTATATCTTCAAATGATATTCAGCTAAGTGTCATTATTAGCACACAGGCAGACTAAACTTGTTTATGTCCAGTGTAGTCTCATAGCTCCATTAGCATCCCAGATACTCACTTTGTGAATTTCCTTTATCAACACTCCTCAGTTACTCTCTGCTGCCACAAAATCCTTCAATTGCTTTTCTTTGGCCATCTGGTGATATTAATTGTGTGGTGGACCTCAGACAAGAATATTCTGCCCACTTAAATTTCTGGCTACTAGTATGGCAGCAAGTATTATTAGTAGTTATTGTTGTGTATTGATTCGCATTTTCAAACTGCCTTTCATCAAAGACCATTAATGAGCCAGGTAATGATTAGTTTCTTTTTCAGCAGCTTCAGCAGAGATGGATGGAAGCAAAGTCACAACAACCAGCTAGATGTCCCAGAATAGGAGCCCAGACCTGCTTGCCTGTTCTATTGTCTGGGCTGGTGGTGTGATTTAAGTACAAGTTAGTGCGTGTACTTGATTTTGCTTGTGCCTGTGCTGCTTCTTTGTGATGGAAGATCGGGTGTCTTGAGGTTATGAACACTGGTGTAGTCTCTGTCTTGTGTACATTTAAACTCATTGGTTTATGGCTTTAACATAGTCTTCCCTTCTTGATACAGACAAGCTAGGTCACCAGATCCCAGGTTCTCCAGTCTTGTGAATCTTGTGGCTGATGGAACATGGTGGTGTTCTTGCCTCTGGTGAGAAAGGGGTGTTTGCATAGAAGATTTGCTCAGTACCTTGCTGTGCTGTGTAAGCAAAGAATCCTTCTATCAATTCATACAAGAACTAACCCTGCCTTTTTAAAGGTCATTTCTGTCTCAGTCAGCTCTTAAAGTTCAAGAGGAAATAAACTGCTTAGAGTTGGCATTTTTCAAGTCAAGTGTCAACTTTCCGAGCCCCCAAGCTAGTGAATGCGGAGGAAGGAGAGATTAATAAGTGAGCTGCTGGGTTGATACAGTGATTGTGCAGAAATGTTCCCTTTTTTCCTTCTTCTTTATGGAGCTTTGGAATGAAATGGGACATCATTGAAATATCTCACTTTCTCCTTTTCACTTTGCAATGCAAAAGTATCCAAAGCTCTTTAGAAGTGCTTCTTTTCTCATTAGTCCACTGACAGCAAGCAGAGAGTTTGTCAGCTCTGGTGAAGTAGGACACAAGGAACATTTTATGACAATGCCAATACCTAAAAGCTCCTTTAACCACAGAATCTTATTATCCAGTGAGAATAAAATGCACTTTCAGAAAGCAGCTGAAGGGTGAAGTCTCCAAGCAGGTGCTTGCCCTTAACTGCATTGATGCCTTTTCCCATGGAGGAGACAGTGGATCGATAAGGAAATAAACAGCAAGAATGGGCTTTATTAATCAGGTACAATGGAGGCAGCAGGGGAGATGATAATGAAAGAGAGGTGGCAATCGAAGGGCGTGCTGAGCATAGAGCATCTATTGGCTGCCAAAGTGCCTGTATTGAATGTGGGAGATGTAGACTCTGGAGGGACCAGCTCTGCTAATTGTGCTGTTGGGTGGCTCCACAGAGAGCGAGCTCTGCATCCCCCTGTGTTGGGTTTTTGGCAACTTTTTGCCTTGTATATTTGTTTTCCTGGCCCGTATAAGCTCTCATTGAAGGTTCTCAGCCTGAAACTTTCTTCTTTCCTTCATAAAGGAGTTTGTAAAAATAATCACAGCAGCAGCATTATCTTTCTTGCTTTGCTTTTTGCCACAGCACAAACTATTTTTTAGTGATAAATCAGCCTTGCCAAGTATCTCTGCATTTTCCAGTTGTATGTTCCTAACCTTCTTGTTTTGCTGGTACAGTTATGAATTCTTAATGTAGAAATGCTCTGCCTGCCCATCAGACTGTGGGAAATGGTGGTGATAGTGTATTAAGGGCTGCATTTCCAAGTGGCTTCAGAATAGGAATAAATTTCTGTTTCTGTCTATATGCAGGTGGCCACTTGATGTGAAATCACACATGGTGTTATTTTTTTATGCCCTTAGGGTTTTTGTGCAGTTCATGTTTGGTTTTTCTAGATATATATTTAAAAGAAGAGCTCTTTGGAAAATTTGGGTCTTTGAAAATTGTCTTTGGTAGCCCTTGTTATTGTCCCCTGGGATACTGAAAATGAATATTGTGTGTCTGCTAACTAGAGAGAAGATCATAAGCAGATCTATTCTTGCATGCGAAGTTGATTCACAGTCCTTTTAATTCCTATTCACATTCTATCAGCAATACATGAAGAGAGGTGCTGTGAGGAGTCCTGGCTGCTGAGGTGAGGATCAGCCCAATTGCTCTGGTCTGAAACATCCGCTGCTCCAGTCACCTCTTTTTATACCCATCAAACAGCACAGATTGTGCATCTCACCCTTCCCTTTACATGCATTTGTGGGCCACCTGTGATCTGCAGCCACTTCTTATCTCCTCTTTGGGACATGATCCTTTTTCATTGTTCTCTTCAAAGGCTGCACCTTTTGGGTAGCAAAGTCAGGATCTAATTGGGGCTGTCTTGTGTGGTGGCCCTTGGCATGCAGTGTAGTGCTCGGGGAATGAAGCAGTTCTCTACAGAAATGCCCTGTTTGTTCCAAACACCAAGAAAACCTTAACTCAGGTATGTTAAAATACTATAGATAGTTATGGCCTAAATCCTTACATATTTGGAGACTTTTGGCAGTTTTTGAATCCTTTTATTTTCATAGGAAGCTTATGGTAGCAGAGACTGATCAGTTGGATCCTTCCTGCCTTTGCCAGGAGCTGGCAAACTGCACCTGGGAGAACAGAATTTCCTTTCCCAGGTACTAATTTATAGTTTGGGAATTGAATATGACCCATGGATGAAAGAGATGAAATGACAACACAGTCACCTAAGAAAATGCAACAAAAACGTGCATGAGTAAAACTGAAGCTAGATGAGATCTGTTGGTGTGTGTTAAAAATAAGCAAAGACTCTTCTTTAATTATTTTCTGCACATTTGCCATCAGCTAAAAAATCAACCTAAACCAGTGTATCGATGCCAGAAGCTTTGGGAAAGTCTAATAAAGGAGCAAATATGCAGTGATACTTCTCATACTTTCCTCAGTTTGAAGCTTAAGGATTTCTTGAGCTGAAGGTGATAGCTTTCTGTATTTAATAGCCCATGATTAATTTTCCTCCATTAATTTGCTTAGCTCCTCTATTGGAAGAGGCAGGGGACAATTGCTCCTTCTTCACCTCCTGCCACTCATGATTTTGCAGACTCACAATTGGTTTTGTTTCTCTGACTGTTGTAGCAGAACATATTGCAGCTGAACATGTGATTTTCTGCATCAGATCAGTTATTCCTAGTTACTGAGCATTGGCCAGAGCACTATTTGGTAAAGATTTTATCAGGGCTGGTCTTCATTATTCCCCATGAAATGGAGAGGGGAGAAATGAGGCCAGAATGGTCAAGTGACTACTAAAAGGCAGAATGGGAGGAAGGATGATTGCTGGGTTAGAAATGCATGCCTAAATCACCATGGGCTGGCAGCTGGGAAGCCAGTAGATGAAGCAGAACCAATCCTGGTGTGCCTGGAGGGTCTGACAAATGCCATCCTTTCCTGGGAATGACACAACACTTGGTATTGCTTTGCATTGCTGGAAGTGCTGTTTGCAAACAGCACTGGTAGCACTCAAAGTAGTTCGTAGTTGAGTGGGTTTTTCGCTGTAGAGAGGCTCCCATGAAGGTGAATTTTGACTGTCCTGCTTCCACATCCCAAGAGAGAGAGAGGTAAAGAATTGAATCAACCACTGTGTCCGGAAAGGTCTCATAGCAATTCCCAAGGACTAGTTGTGGAGCAGTGCTTACACTAAGTTAAGGACTCTTCAGCTTCTCATGCTGCCCCACTGGAAGGGGACACAGCCAGGACAGCTGACCCCAACTGGCTAAAGGGACATTCCAGACCATATGGCTTCATGCTCAGCACATAAACTAGGGGGAAAGCTGGTGGTGCCACTGCTTGGCAAGAGGCTGGGCATTGGTCGGTTGTTGGTGAGCAGTTGGTTGTCATTTGCATCACTTATTTTCGTTGGGTTTTAGTTCTCTTTTTGTTATTTTAATTTTCAGTACATAATTACTGTTATTAATTATTACTATCATAGTATTATTATAGTGTCTTTATCTCAGCCCATGAGTTTTCTCACTTTTACCCTTCCAATTCTCTCCCCATCCCACTGGGGGACTGTGAGCCAGTTGCTGTGTGGGATTTAGTTGCTGGCTGGGGTTTAACTGCAACAGCAATGACTTATGGTGCTGCAGAAGCTCTTCACACTGTACCTGTTGAATCCAGGCTGGACTACTATCCCTTGCCTTCAACATTTCAGTATTGGCAGATGGAGCTGGTTGATGTGTGATTTGTGATACCAACTGGCTGAAACCAAATTACATTGAACAAAGCTGTTCTTTTGTGAGTGGTACAGAAACAAAATTACTTGGTTGCTGTGTCTTTAAATTCATTTCCCCATCACATCTTCATGCCAAAATAAAGCAGCCGACCCCTCTGTTCATCTAGTGGTTCTGAAACCTGAAAGTGCTGCAGAAAGGCTGTTGACATGTCTGACTGGTTTCTGTATAAAGTATTCATTACAAAATGATTGCATAGCATGTACTATTGTTTTATTAAACATTTAAAAATATTGATGCAGGCAAATTGATGTAACAGGGCTATAAATGTACTTGTTCTGGCAGTTCTCCTTCCATAGTGACAGCTTTATTCCTCTTGCCTTATACTGGTTTAAGGATTCTTTGAGCTGATTTGGGGGACAGAAATTAGAGCAAAGTAGGTCTCTGTGCCCTGCAGGTAAGTCCTAATAGTGTCAACAGTCCAGTGGATTTCAGGGAGATAACAGGGAAGACAAACATCTGCAGTATGTTTTAGGAATAAGGTTAGCAGGATTTCATTGGTAAGTCTGATCTGGGCTTATCCTTTTCCTGGGGGGCAAATCACTGCTTGGAAACAGTCTGAAGAAGCAGTTTGCCTCTGCTCAGCTGCCCAAATATATCTGCTGAGCAGAGTGAGAACGTGTGGTTGTACAGTATCTCTTGGGCTTGTGGACAATGGGGCTGTGGAGCCACTGCAAAAGGAATGGCAGATATTCATGGTGTGATGGTGTAGCTCGGAAAGATCCAGTCTCTTTAGTCTCATTATCTGACACCAGGTGGCTGGAGATCAGCTCTTCTCTGTATGGATGTATATGAGAATGAAAATAATGCAACTGGGATGAAGCTTACCCCATGCAGGATGTTTGGGGCAGTTTCAGCTAACTCTGTTCGTTTTCCTCATTCTTGTTCTTAGATATATGGTCTTGCTTTTATGGGTTTTTAAAGTAATATTTGCCCCATACGGAAAATAGGTACGTGGAAGGCTACGTCAGGGTTCCAAAGTCATGTTCTCAGAGGGCAGGAAATGCCAGAATTGAAGTGACCTGATGCCTCCTTAATCTGGTTTCTTACACTATGCAGGGTTCCTGTTTCACTTGGCTGAGAGGGTGGATTATGTTGAGTTAATGAGCAGCTATTCATGTTTTTCTACAGAAAAAATAGCAATTCATTAGTTATTTCTTATGCTGGCCCCATTATACCAGCTACAAACCAAGGAGAAAGTGTAGCCTTATGTTGGGGATGCCATTCTGGAGTATTTAGAACTTGTTCTTTCAAAAACACTTTGCATTACCCAAAGCTTCATATGTTCTGAGCAGCTGCTGTTGATTTCACTACTTAGCAGTAGTGTCAGTGCCCAGGACCTGAGCTCAGATGAAGGACTGCCAAATGACTAAGCACCAAGGACTACCTTTGAAAAGCTCATGCTATCAGCTAGGAACTCTGGCATAGGCAAGAATTGGAACCAGGTTTTATTTAGGAGACTTTCCATTGCCTTAATGTGAGACCGTTCTCTTTAAGCAGTTTCAGTGCTTCATTGCTCTTCCAAATTCTGCAGCAAGTGAGGCAGAGATCCTGCAGAAAACAGCAAATCCTGATTTGTTGTTAGAGCATGGGGGAAAAAATAATGCATTGCCATGTTGTATTGTTCATGCATAAAGGCATTGTGGCACTTGAATCCTGCAGAAAACAGCAAATCCTGATTTGTTATTAGATCATGGGGGAAAAAATAACGCGTTGCCGTGTTGTATTGTTCATGCATAAAGGCGCTGTGGCACTTGGAAAACTCATGGTTACAGGTCATGGTATTTGGTCATGGGATTTTTAAGACCTTTGCAGTCTTAATATGCATCGTATTTTGGATGTAACGATTAGCAGGTCTGTTCCAATGCTGTGCTTGATATGGCTGGGATCATGGTAGACAGCTTTAGTTTAAGTTGAGTCAAAGCAGGTGGGAGGCAGATATGAGATGAAGTGGAATTGGTGCTTTTGAGAAAGAAAAGCCAAGAGCAGCAGTCTGGAGTGCTTGTCATAGATAGCTATGTGACTTTTCAGCTATTCCTTTACTTTTATCTGTGCCCATGTCCCATGGGTCAGTGCTGGGGGGTAGAACTTAATTGTTTGGTTTTATTTCTTGTCAACACGTACCCATTACAAATTCTCCTCTGAGTCTCCAGTGTAAACCTAGCCAGGTTTTCATCACATAACCTGGAGGGGGTTTCACACGCAAAAGCCTGCTGCTGAAATGCTTGAGCCATAGCTGTGAATTTTAGTGAGAATTATGGAGGGGTCCATCACCAAATTGTTCTGCAAGAAATATTTTAGACAGTTGTGTTTCTGGAAATTCATTCAGGTAGTCTTGGTTTCAGGTATTAAAAAAAGGAATGTGACTGAACAGTAATATACAACACTCATCTCAGCACTCATTTCACTGTGGAGTACAGTAATGCACACTGGAAATGAGCTCTCCTTGGAAAAGGGTAATTTGAAGCAGATCCACAGAACCTTCCCGAAGCTGTAATGAGTCACAAGTCTGTGAGGGCTCACTTGCTATATTGCACTGGAGGGTTTAATGTTTTGTTTTCCTCATCTAAACACTTTGACCCTCTGTTTTATTAAGATAAGCCATTATCTAACTGTCAAAAGCCTGGAATTTCGGCGGATCTGTTTGCTGACAAGTTGGTTCAGCACAACCATTCTCCTCGTTTCTTTCCCCACCTCAAGCAGATTTTCCCTTTTTCACTCCTCTTTATCAGCCCTTTATCCTTTACAGCTCCTCAGCTCTCATGCTGCCTATTCCCAGATGACTTCTCTCTCATCAGAAGTGTTGGTTTGAATGTATAACAGAAACTGGAAATACTCTTACTTACGATGTTTGTGTCACCAGTTGCCTGTGCTGTGTTGCTGTGCTTCGCTCCACTGCTGGAGAGCTGGCCTGTGACCTGACAGCTTGCTGGGAGGGAGAATACCTACCAAATTTAGAGCATTTACAGGAGATTCTGTACAATGCATATAATAATGGCTTGGGTTAACAAAACTAAGTGATGCCTTCACCTCTCGTCCCACTTCTGACTGTGCAACAAATTAAAACCCTTGATGTGGAGTTGGGGGTGACTGGGGAAGGCTGGAGGTAAAGGCTTAATCTCTAGAGTGAAGGAGAAGCAGAAAAAGGCCAGTACAAGAAGAGTGAGGAGTTTTGACTTTCTTCCTCATATTTAGGCACGTCTATGCGTTCATCCAGCCCGCAAGCGTGATTATAGATTGGTAACTGATGGGGCCAACTGCATTATTCATTATGGTTCAGATTGAAATGAAATCATTGAGGGCAATTTTCTGTCTCACACTTCAAGGTCAGATGAGAGTATTTATTATTCCCTCTCTGTTTATCTGTGAATGCAAATTGAATTTAGTGATTCAAATTGATGAAATGTTAGAAATATAAAACTCATCAGAGCCAACACGAAGAGAAATTGCTGGGTAGAGCTGGCCAGTGACTTCACCATCCCATGTACAGGCCTCTGCTTTGATTAGTAATTATTTCAATCTTTGGGTTTTCTCATTCCCAGTTTTGTTTCAGTTGTTGTCATTTTTGTTTTCAAAGAAAAAAAAAAGTATAATAACACTTTGAAGCATTTAGAATTTGAATTAGATGCTGTAAATAAAGCCAGCTGCAGGGAGATGCTTGGATCCTGGCTGGAGAAAATAAAGGTTTCCTTTCAGAATTCCTCCTTGGGGTTGTGTTTTGGGGGCTTTTTGATTGGTTTTGTTTTCCTCCCCCCTATGACAGTTCCCTTTCCCCAGTATTTTGCTCTCTTGCTTGCACTTAATGTTCAAAGCTGGTGAGGGGGGTGATGGGGAAGGGAGCAGCAGTTTGCCGCTGCTTGGTGCTGAAGCTCAATGTGTTTCCTTACTAATGTGACTTTCCTCACCAGCCCATGGTGTGAGGAGATCACAAACTAGGGAAACAAAGCAGCAGGTCTTAAGGAAGTAATTGGAATGGAGATACTCTCTTCTAACTCCTTGTAATCATTTTGAACATTAGTCAATATCTTGGCTCAGTTTGGTGTGTACCCATCTCTGGTCAGGAGGTATTGCTGTAGGGTGCATCCTGTTCTCTGCAGTGCTGGAAAGACACTTTTAACTTGTACAAGGGGATTATTCTTATCTCAGAGTGGGTGTGGAAAATCCTTACCAGTGGATGCTCTTTAAAAATAGGCAGCCCTCCATAATTGCCAAATGCCACATACAGAATTATGATACAGAGATAGATGATACATGCCGTGCAGGCTCTATGCTTTGGTGATAGAGGACTGTTGGTTTTAACTCATGCTTTTTAATTACTTGCATTTATTAACAACATTTAGTATTTGTTTCACTACTGAACACTGCAAAGGGAATCAGTTTGCTCAGGATGCAAGTGTGTCTGCCTTGTTGGTGATTCAGAACAAGAGCCATGAGCATTTGGACATACCAAAAGCCCTTAATAGATTTGTCTACATAAGCTGTTATAAATCACTTTGTGTATTCGACTATCAGCTTGATTTCTCCTGTACCCAGGTTTACTGAAGGGAGCAGCATTGTCAGGCTGGTAAGTATACAACCAGCAATGTGGCTTTAGTGGATTTAAATACCAGTAAAAGTATTATCCAGCAAATAAATGCCTTTAATAGAAGCTCTGGGCTTGTGAACAGTTCAGGTTTGGAGGCTTAAAAAAGGACATTTAAAGAATGCCAGACTGTTCTGTGTTGGAAGGGACCTTAAAGCTCATCCAGTTCCAACCCCCTGCCACAGGCAGGGACACCTTCCAC
>NW_009914952.1:20121-36884 GCF_000696875.1 Nestor notabilis | reverse complement strand
AGCCACAGCTTCTCTGGGCACCCTGTGCCAGCGCCTCAGCACCCTCATAGTGAAGAATTTCTTCCTCATGTCTTATCTCAATCTCCCCTCTGTCAGGTTAAAGCCATTCCCCCTTGTCCTGTCCCTACAAGCCCTTGTGAAAAGTCCCTCTCCAGGTTTCTTGTAGCCCCTTCAGGCACTGGAGCTGCTCTAATGTCTCCCTGGAGCCTTCTCTTCTCCAGGCTGAACCAGCCCAGCTCTCTCAGCCTGGCTCCAGAGCAGAGCTGCTTCAGCCCTTGCAGCATCTTTGTGACCCTCCTCTGGACTTGCTCCAACAGCTCCACATCCCTCTTGTGTTGTTGCCCCAGAGCTGGATTCAGGACTGCAGAGGGGTTTCACCAAAGCAGACTAGAGGGGGAGAATCCCCTCCCTTGACCTGCTGTTGTTATGCCTGTGGTTCTCTCTCCCTCAAAATATTTTGCATTCCAGCATTCAGTGATGGATGTATTTGACAAACATCGTGTTTCACACTGAAACCAAAACCACAGAAGATTTCATGTAGTAGATGCTGCTTTCATTCTCATCTGGATGGTGGATGTGGAAAGCATGTTTATTAGCATGTCAGTAAATCTTGCATCAAGTGGTTCTGCTCTGTTCAGATAGAGCCCCACTGGCCCTTGCATTTTGGCAGTGTTCCTGGATTTGGTTCCTGTGGGGTGTTGTGGTCAGCAAAGCCACGTGTGTTGCAGCAACTGAGTTGACCCTGTAATGAACAGAGGCAGAGGGTGCCTGATGTGGATTTCTTTTAGTAAACCCTAATTCCTGCCAGTCGATTATGGCTTTTGTACCAGGGCTGGGACTTCACATTTGTGTTTTCTTGTGTAACTGTTTGCTTTGAAGGAACTGTGTTTCTCAGCTTCATATTTATGCTGCTGATTAGGGAGTAAAATTAAATACTGTCTCAACAATAAAGCATATTGTCAGTGTACCAGTAAAGCCCCAAACATCTGTCTGTTGCTTACTTGTTTCATCTGTCCACACTGGCAAAATAGTTCTCTTTATGTTGTTCCATCCTTATAAATTTGCTATGATTGAAGTCTTCCCTGTATGCAGAGCAGCAACGTGATGTATGAACTGCTTGCTTTTGAGTGATTTGTGATGTATGGAAGCCTGATGATGGTGAGTTGTATGGAAGGTCTTTGAGAAAACACAAACTGTGAACCAAGAGAAAGTTTGCAGATGTTTGCTAAAGACTTGGGAGAAATAAATAGCAAGGAGAAAGCTTGTTTTCCTAGCGACTCCCTGTAGACTGCTGCGTGTGGTATTTTCTGTAGCAGTATTTTATATGGCTCTCTATGGGGCACAGTTAAAGCTTTAAATAAAAGATATCCCATGTGATAACTTCCACTAAATATGTTGATATTTTGTATTGATGCTTCTGAATGTAGTAGGCAAATAGCAGATAACATAGCAAAGTTGGCCTCTGTGGTTCCCACTTGTTCACATCACAGTAGCAGCACAGTGCTGGAAAGCAGGGAAGGAGGGAAGGATGCTGCTGCTTTAATGTATACAATCATGGACTGGTTTGTGTTGGAAGGGATCTTAAAGCTCATCCAGTTCCAACCCCCTGACAAGGGCAGGAACACCTTCCACTAGAGCAGGTTGCTCCAAGCCCCTGGATCCAACCTGGCCTTGAGCACTGCCAGGGATGGGACAGCCACAGCTTCTCTGGCCACCTTGTGCCAGCACCTCAGCACCCTCATAGTGAAGAATTTCTTCCTCATGTCTTATCTCAATCTCCCCTCTGTCAGGTTAAAGCCATTCCCCCTTGTCCTGTCCCTATTTGCCCTTGTCAGAATCCCCTCTCCAGGTTTCATGTAGCCCCCTTTAGGTATTGGATGGCTGCTCTAAGATCTCCCTGGAGCCTTCTCTTCTGTATGTGAAGAAGAGAATCAGAGTAAAGTGCCAAACAATCTTATTTTAGTAAAAGTTAGCACCCAGACTTTCGACTTTTGAGCTTGAATACCTGTAGCACTAAAATAATCTCCTTCTTCCTGATGTTTTTCTAGTTTACCTGCCTTAAATGTATGACTTCAGGCAGCTCCGTTCTGCAGCAGTTCTCAGAGCTCCCATCAGTCTTTTCAGCAGCATTTTATAATGGATCCATTTATTTGGTCCTTTTTAAGAAAAGGTGGAAATTTTTCTGTTTTGCCAAGCTCCACCTTTTTTCCTGTGTCCTGACCCTTTTTAAGTCAGATCATTTTTGTCATCATCATCTTCTCCCTTCTGCTTTTCCTTTTTGATTCCCATCCCAGGCAGTGGTTCCTGCCGAGCCCGGTTAGGCAGAGGCTGAGGGCGAAAGAAGCCTGTGCCAGGAATTGGAGGTTGGAAGGAGCCTCGAGGAGAGGGCAGAGACAGCGATATTCTGCTGCTGTCCACTGGACCATATAAAGATGTGCTGGAGTTACCCTGTTGCTACTTACACCTTCGTGTTGGCTTATTAATCCTGGGGGAGGAGAACTGGAATAAAAATAACATGTTTGTTCTCCAGCGTGGTTTGTGTCTGTGTGTGTACTGTCTCTAAATGTGTAGGTATGTTGAGAAGGCTGCAAGTTGTCAAGCCTCAGGAATGGGTTTGTTTTTCTTCATCCAAATGTCTTGCTACGAAACAATTTCCCTTGCTCCTTTTTGCCTCATTAGCTTGTGTGCTAACCTTTTTATTTTGGACTCTGTCATGAAGATGTTGATCGCTCCAGCGCATTTCTCCTTCCTCTTATGTCTGTGTAATAACACTGTCATTGTGTTTTCCCTCTCCACAACTCCAGTGTTGTTCTTATCCATGCTCTCTGGATTTCAGAGCTTTCTTTTTGATGTGATCCTTGTTTCTGACAGTTGCCCCTCGTATGTGCAAGTGTCTAATCTTTTCCTGAGTTACAGCATGACCCAGACAGTCTTGTTCTTCTAATTGTGTCTGTGCTGCTGTGGACCTCTCATTTTCCTCTCGGGTTGATATACAGACTGATTCTGGCATCCTGTTTGCTTCCCCTGTTATTTTTTAGTCTCTGAGGTGGTAACTTGACTCTCGAAAGGATGGAATGATTAAAATAATGTTTTATGGATCATTGGAGGTGGAAAAAAACTCAAACCCTATCAGCTGCTTTTGTAATTTCTGAAGGAGATTATTAAAATGTATCTCATGGCTTCAGTATTCTCTCTCTGCAGTCATTGTTCTCAGTCTTTCAAAGAACATTCTGGAAAATGAAGTTTTATCATTAAGATTACATTAAAGTGGATTACAGAAAGGAAGAGCAAAATATGAAGAGTCTCAGCGGCTCAGAACAGAAAGATGTTGGCATCTCATTCACAGGGATGGGGAACGAGGAACATTAATGGGCTGATAAACAGAAATGACTTTTTCTCTTTAAGGTTTAAAAGGTTTACTTTGAACTTGCCAAGATTTAAGAAAGTGCCACTTCTCTGAGCTTATGTTGGATGAAGAACTTTGGGCCTCTTTCATTTCTATTTAATACTTGTTTGGAGTGAGCAAGTACTTTGGGAAAGCCGTAGGTGTCATCAGTGGGGAGGAACAGTGCCCACATCTAACCTGAACGGCATTTCCTTCTGGGCTTTCACATTCTGTTTTGTGTTAATAAGGAATATAACTTTCTGTTTGGTTTTTTTCTTACAGAGACAGTGTATGTGGTATTTGGTGCAGTTTCGGGAAGAATTAACCAATCTCTCCTAAGAGAGAAAGAAAGGATCTCAATAATTTGCTTTGGCGTGGCGTGGAGAGTTGTAAGGAAGTTGAATTTCATGCTTTCTGTAGCAAAGGAACCAATGGTAACAGTCCGTTCAGAGGGTTTGAGTATTGTCTCTGCTTTCATAGACATCTCTGGCATTTAAGTTTTATGTACGTTAACATCACATCTGATCTGAGGCTGAAATATAAACAGATGGTGGAGTTCTTTCCAAACAGCATGCAATGGCTGAGGAAATTGCCCATTTGTCAGTCTTTACTTAACTTTTCTCATGTTTTAAAATAGTCATTTCCCAACCCGGTTTGAGAGGTGTGTATCTGAATATTTTTCATTATTTCAAGACAAAACCTAGCACCTATCTCATTTTTCCTTATGAATGTCAACTCGATCATAATCCATCAGTCTATTCAGCATTTATAGAAATTGGGCACAATATTGGGAGATTGGGGAAAAAAGATTTCTCTATTGTCCTATCAAAATGTTTTGCAATAATCAAATGTGAGTCTGCCTGTTTTGTAGTGCTTAATCTTATGTTTGCATTTCTTCCTCTTCTGTTCTGACTTTAATCAGGACTAAGTTTATTTGATAGAGCAAATAATGTTTGCAGTAGGGTTTCTGTAGTGGGATTTAATTTGTTATGACACAGATGATGAGGTTTTTGTACTTGTATTTACCCTGTGCATAGAAAAGGTTGAGCAAACCCTAATGAATGGTAAGATAGTAGCTGAGGTTACCTGTTCTCACTGACCCTTTCTGCCCTGCACTGGAGGCTGGCCTGTTGCAAACTTGATAGGCGGGCACTTGGCCGTGAGCACTGTCTTAGTACAGGCTTAGCAAAGTCTGGCTTAATACAAGTCCCATGGAAAGGGGGATAAGTGTTTTAAGCCTAGGATTGTGAGGGACACAATGTAATGAATCTTCCTGTTACATTTTAAGGTGTTGCCCAAGTTGTGTTTATCAACTATAGTTTACTGTCAGCCTAAATTGCCCCTGGAGGGGAGTTTAAGGTGTAGGATGCTGTGTTGTGAACTGAAGGACTGAGGTGTGAGCATGGGTTAGAGTCTGCTATGCAGCAGGATGGGCTGGAGAGCAGCACTGGGCAGCTTTATAATTTAGCAACTGCAACTTGTGAACGATGTGTGGTTTGTACACTGCAAGTAATCACTTCTTGTGTGGCACATGTGCTTGTGACATTTGACATCTTGGTTACACCACTGAATTTTGTCCCATATTTCATAGGTGCCAGGGCTCAGCTTGCTCTTGGTCATTTCTTGTGCTTCTAGGGAAGTTTTTTATATGGATTTATTTAGTGGAATCTGACAAGAGCTGATTCTCTGTTTTATCCTGTGGAATTCTTGCATTGTTCAGTAAGAAAAAGGCTAGCATTTCTAGTAAGTATCCATGAGATTGAATTTGAGATGTTTGCTGAGGGTAGGATGGGGAAGGGAACGTCCAGTGCAAGGCTGGTGCCACTTCATGTTCCATCACCATAGATACTACTTTTGAGCACAGGTTCCCTTTTTAACTAATTAATTAAAACAGAACCAAGGAAGTAATGGTGCCCTGGTAATGAAATTATCCACTTTCAGATGCAGATTTGAAGCCCTCTTGATGAACTTGCCCACCTGAATGCAACAACGAAGAGACCATTTCATAGTTCTTGATTATTAAATTGGTCTGTGAATGGTTCCAAATTGAACTGGAGCTTTAAACAGGCTCATAATTCATCAGTGTTTTAAAATGCATATTTTTCTTCAAGGGGGGAGGATTTTGAGGTATGAATTCCTACATAAATTTCCCAAGAAGTTTGATTTGGTGACATGGCAGAGCAGGATGTACTTTGATGTATGCTGAGAGTGTCTTTTAAAGCAGAGTTCCTTTTTCGATTACCTCCACAGGATCTTACAACAGTGCTAGTTTATTTAAAAGAATTTTTATTAATTTTCTTTTTTAGTAGTGATAAAGAATACCCCTCTGAAGCACTCAGCAATTTTCCAGTCTTGTTTTTAGCATCAGAGCAACAAAGATCTTTTACTGTAAGGTAGAGATGTTGCTTTTGATCTTTCTTGCTTGCCTGAGGGTTTTTGACTCGCGTGCAATGCTTTTCTTCATGTCCTGCTCCCTCTTTAAACACTTAGTTAGTGCAGGCATGGTTAAACTTGTCATACTTAACTTATGAACCAACTCTTAACAATCCCTAGAATAATTTCACTCTTATTTTGGTGTTGATCAAGTACTATGCCAGCATACTTGATCCGTGAGGATCTGCTTGGAGTGTGCCTTGGAACAGCTCCATTAGTGTCCCAGCAGCAGACTGAGTGTCTGAAGGGCACGTGTGAAGAACATCTCTAGGAATGCATGGATAATTGTGCATCACCACATCATGCTGCACAGAGAGCTGGGAAGAGGAGGGACCAAGCTTTTCTGCCTTAGTTGACTCATGTCCACATTGCGAAAGAAGTGCTAATCACTGGGCCTCAGAAGACACTTCTCTTCCAATATGGGTTGCTGGCAAGCACAGTGTGCAGGTGGTGGCTATAATTACTTGCTGAGTATTATCTGTCTGTCAAAGCAGATCATATTAAACCTCAGTTTTACTTCTACTTTGTTAGAAAAAGATTAAAAGATACAGTAGAACCCAAGACTGTGCCTCGTTTGTTGAAAATGAGGTATCTTCTCAAAGGCAAACGGGCTGATTTTGAAACAGATATGGAATTACTTAAATGCTTTGTATACGTGAGGTTCCAGTAATTGTGCTGAACAAGAAGGCTGTCACTGGGATGGTTCTTCTCTCCTACCTTTTCCGAAGAACAGCTGATAATGAGACTGCAGCTACTCGGTTTCCAGTGGTGCAGCGGTGAGATGAAATGGCACCAGCCCCAGTGTCCCGGTATCATGGTGATGCTTCTCCTCTCAGGTTTTCCCTCATTTGTCTGACTAAGAGGCAGTGCTGAACATCTCACATGTCTCTATTATCTTTCTTAGTGCCCGAATACTAGAGAAGGCCCGGGTGCAGCTACAGGAGGAAATAATGCGGATTCAGAGCCAGCTCTTGGAGGAGAAGAAGAAACGTGAGCAGCACGAAGCGCTGGTCAGGCGGCTGCAGAAACGTGTACTGCTGCTCACCAAGGTGAGTTCCTGGCTTATGTTTGGAAAAGCCTTTTCTTACTTCTTTCCTGTAAGTGCAGTCCTCTCTATTTCTTCTTTGCTCACTGGTACTACAAAGTCGCTGTGGGGTCTTTGCATAGTGAGTAAGAGACACAAAACTTGTGTTTAGGACTGCATTAGAATGAAAGTGTTACAACATCCCAAGGTTCTGCTAGTGTTCCCCCTATCTGGGCTCATGCTGTGTTGGTGATATGGGACTTTGTCTCAGGCTTGGCGTTTGTGTGAGGGCAGAGAATTGACTCATGTCATCACTAGAGTGTCTTGAGCCACTGAAGGGAATTTATAATGGCTTTGGCTGCATCACCTCCTTTCCTAAAGAGAACAAAACAACGACACCTTGTCAAGTCTTCCTGTGGAAAAACAATTTACAGACAGTAAGAGACTCACCTTCCTCTTATGCTGAAAGTCTGTTGGAATGTAATGGGAGGCACTAGACCAGTAAATTGAAAATGCATTTTAAGGTTCTTTCTATAGGATATATCAAAGAAGTCTGTGTTATCCTATATCTGCTGTGCTGTTGTGATGAAATCCTATGCAATAATTTTGAAGTCTGTAGAGCATTAAAAGTTTTATATTAAATTCTGAGACTGCCCTTTTGCCAAAGAGAATAATAATTCTCTCTGGTCAGAATGATGGTTACTTCACTTCCCAAGAATACTCCTTCCAAAACCTCACTCACCTGAGCAATCTCCCTGATGTTATACAGCTCCTCATCTCAGCTTATGCGTGTGCATAAGGTCAGACTCAAGTAGCTAAAGCATGTGAGAGGGCATATCTAAGCAAGAGAGCAAGGAGCTGTTCTGTTGCTTGTACTTCAGGCTTTAAATTTTCAGTGTTAACTAAAGCATTTTGATCCATTTTAATTGTGCTGAACCTAATTCTGTGTAATTCCATGTCATTGCTGAGCCAAAGAAGCTGTGCTGTATGGTGTGCTAAGCAGGGCTTCTTGAAGCACAAAACAGCCACTTTACAAGAGGATATTCTATCAGATCTTCTGGCTGCAGAGTTTGATGCCATGGAGAGTCACATAAGCGAGGAGAGAAAAATGACAGCAGTTCTTTCTGCTTCACACTGAGGTAGGCACCGCAGTCAGGGTTGGATGGACCAAACTCTCTCCATGAAAACAGAGAAGGCATCTCTTCTCCACAGTCTCTGTAATACCCCCAGCAGCAGACAGCTCTCCAGTGGTGCTCTAGTTTGGTACTACCATGGCTGGATATGACAGAGGTAGATAAAGAAGCCAGTAAAAATCCTTTCTTTACAACCTTCTCAACTGTCTGGCATTGTGCTGGGCTGCTCAGCCCTGAAGGAAGTTTCTCAGATGGTTTCTAAAATATTCCCTTTGTTAACTTATTTCCAACCCTCGGCAGAATGTTTTGTCAGAGAATATAAAATATCATTCCTTTCCTTTAAGTACTGGACAAAAAGACAGCAGTACTTTGTCAGGTAAAGGATTGTACCCTCATTTATTGAAAGACAGAGCCTTTGCTTTGTTTGCTATCCTCCCCCTGAAGAGTTGGAAATGTCCTTCATCAGACCATGGCAAATGAACTTGTGTTTTGACAGCGGAAGTTTTCAGTGTGCTCAATGATTCCTCAACTGACCTGTTTTAAAAGAAGAAAGACTTTGCTGTTCTCTGAACATTTATATTCCATCCAGGGAATGCGAGGGGTCCTTTGTGAAGAAGAACATGCTTTATGGTACTTGGGCAATCTCTCCCTGGCACTGTTTCTCCCACTGGTTGCTCTTCTCATGCGAAATCAGAAGAAGGAATTTCATTTAATTGAAAAAAGCCTGATATTGTGATTTAAAATGAGCTGGAGCAAATATATTGCCTGTCAAAAATAATTATTTTACATTGAAAGCATATCACCTAGAATGGTATTTAATCATCTCATTAGTGGCATCGGTGGTACTGTGTGCTTCTATGTAATTTGAGAATGGAAGAGATGAGCTCTCTCTATTGAACCTTTGTCTTGTTAAATAGGACTGTGAAAATCTAATTTGGGGGAGACTATTATATATATGATTGAATTGATACTGCTTTTGATAGTGTGATTTTTGCATTAGTGTATATCTGACCCTCAGCTAGGGTAAGTGAACCTGTTTCTATATGCTGAGCAAGTGAGGATTGAAAGGCATGAGATTATGTTTAACAGTTTAAGTTTAATGCAGTAACAACTATCTGTTCTTTGGGCTCAGATTGTAACGTGGAAGTCTCAGGCCTTGAATATGTTTTAAAAGATCCATAGGAAATGATAAACTGTTCATCATTTGATAAGAGCAGTACCTGATGTTTGAGTAGTGAACACACTGTCTTCAGGAGATACTTGCTTTGCCAACCTGATTCCTCCTCAAGAGGCTATTATTTCATTTTCCTCAAGACTCAAGCAATACTTTTTGGCTTTCACAGATTACTTGTCTCACTTCATAGAATCACAGAATGGTTTGGGTTGGAGAGGACCTTAAAGTTCATCTAGTTCCAATCCCCTGCCGTGTCTTGTTCATTTTCTACTTGCCACAGTCTCTGTCTTGGTTGCTCTCACATTTCCATTTCAGCGCACTTAACTTCTCCATCCATTGCTTGCTTCCTCACCTCATTTGCTTCTTTTGGTCTTTCTTGACCTTACTTGGGCCTTTCCAGTTGGTTTGCTGTTTGGAATGGGCACAATTGTCAATCTAGGATACTTTGGTGACTCACTGCAAATCTCTTCCCTGGCAGACCTGAGCAGCATTCTCCAGTCTTTGACGTACTAGTGCAGTGGTCCAGCCCAGTCAGTTCCACCTCTGTCCATGGGCAGGGGTAGGAGCTGCACCCTAGTTATTCCTGTGGGCAAACTGCTGTTTAAACATGTTAGTTGATTACTTTCTCCCACATGTCCTTGTAAATCAGGGTGGTACTCAAGTTTTCTGATCTATGTGTTTGCAGTGAAACGTAAAACTAAATTTGAACACCCGAAAGGTTTTCAGACATTGATGGCTTGAAGGTATCTCCTGGAGTGTCACTCTGTTCACTTAAGGTGATGGAAATGAAAATGATGTTTCTAGGGATGTATTCATTCCCCCTTTAGGAAATTCCCTTGGCTGGGTTCACTGTCTGTCGGGCTGCCTTTTTGCTGTGGCTTTGCTCAGAGTTTTAGGGAAATCCTTAATGTCTCCTTTACTGCCTGAGGTAGTTCCAATACAGCAGTAGCAGGAGATACCTGAAATGCTGGGGAAAGACCCAGTTTACCTCTGCCCCTTTTTCCTGTTTGCTTTACTGTTGTATTGGCTTTGAATGCCATGTTTACCTACACAGTTTTGTATTTGACTTCTGTGTTGTCCTTAAGCTTGTGAGCATTTCTCTTTTTTCTGAGAGCTTTGCACACAATAACTGCTCTTTCTTTATGAAGTAGACTTGTTGAAAACATGCAGTTCTGCTGCTGAATGACTAAAACTTGCATCTCTTAGGAAACTTTATATGACATGCAGGTCTCCCAAAATGAAAACCCCTTAGTGGAAATCCTTACCTGAGTGCAAGCAGCTGATTGAGTCAGTATTTAGTGGAAACAAAGCCCTGTTTGTTTCAGGAGGGCAGCTTTCAGAGGCATGAATGGACCTTGTGCAGCAGAAGTGAGGTTGTAGGAAAGCAGTAAAGGGCCCACTGAAGGCTTGACAAAGCTTTCTGATGTAAGGTGCCTGAAGCTGGTTTGGATGGGTCTTTTTAGGGTTGTCAGCTCCTCGATCAGCCCTTATCTGTATTCCTTACTTAGTGGCTGTTAAGTTTCAGACCTGCCAGCCTCTTCTCCTGCAGTGACTTCTTAAAACAGTTATTTCTCCTGTGCTGCTGGACTTAAGTACGTGAAGCTGCAGAGCAGGAACAGCCCATTACACAGACTTGACCAGACACAACATTTCCAGCTTTTCTGCAGCTAATGTGTGACCCTTCATGGGAAGCTCTTGCTTATCTGCATACACCAAAACTCAGAATGTGAAGCCCAATTTCAGTTACTTCTTTCTTACTCCATGAGCCCAATTTGCTTCTCGAATTGTAGACTTAGTCAATGCACACTGTCCTAATTGCATCCCTTGCTCTCATGTAAGGCATAAGGCAGCAAATGAATTAGTCTGGTTGTACTGGATGTTGTTGTTTTGCTGGTTTTATTCCCCGTCTGTGCATGTGTCTGCCTTTGGGTACGCCACTGCCTGGAGAAGAGGCTGAAAAATCCCATTTTGTTTCCTGAGCTTTCAACCAGCTCATGTGATCCGATGGGAAATCTGTTTCCATTGAGACATAATTTAGGCCATCACCATAAAAGTTGGAGATGAAACAAGTATTGATTAACCAACTCCAGCTGACTGTTCATACCACGTGTTCCTGGAGATAGCTCTGCAAGAGTCAGTGCGAAGTGTGTAAGCAGCTCCCAGAGCTGAGAATGGCAGAGATGCATCAGAAATGGGACTAGGTAATTAAACTGTTCATTAAGCGTGGCAGATGTAGAGTTCATGACTTGATTTGCCATCTGCTTTGTTTCGTAATCAGTAAAGATTTAAAATAATGCTGATGGTTTCTCTGTCATATTGGGTCCTGCATTATGGTTTTTTTTAAGAGGTAGATGATTTTAAAGCCCAAGGAAGGATCTTAAAGCTCTGGAGGTTCAGTGAATTAACCCTTTTCTTGGGATATGTAAAGAATCTTAAATCTTGCACTCTGTTACACTCAATAGCAATAAAACCAGCCACTCTGACAAAGAGATGCCTTGCAACAGACCACCTTTTGGGTATTGTACCCTGTGCTCTGTGTCCAGGTAACACAGGCAGCTCTGGGGCAGAACTCTGTATTAGGAGTAGTACTAAATGCTTTTCCCTGGCTGTTATGATGTGATGCTTCTTCCCTCCTTCACTTCATGACTGTCTATTATTTAAGCAGCACCATTACTTGTGCATCACCAGCTGTGCTGCCACTCCATGTGCTGCCACTGCTAAGTGCTGTCAGCCTGACCCTTGCCAATTCTTTCCCTCTGCTCACCACGTCTTCCCTTTGCGGGTTTCTATAAACCCATGGAAGTTACCTTTCTTTTTATGCCTGCAAATAAATACATTTTAAAGCAATTCCTCTGCTCCCTGTTCTGTGATTCAGCAAGGCAAGCTTTGTCAGGCGAGGTAGTACTTATCAGGTCATCCTGCATGCTTGAGAAGAGAGGAGACAAGGCACTCTGTGTTTGAGAGAGATTCAACAACCTTTTAGATTGAGCACAGTTCCCCTTAATTTCAACTTGATTATATTAATCAGTTAAATAATTCCAGCAAAAAGGTGATTCTTAGTTATGGGCAGAGGGGGATGATAGCAAGGGAAGAGAAAAGATGTGGGACAGAGGAGAGAAGGGAATTGCTGTCTGTGGAGTACGGGGGGTTTGAACAGATTTCTGCTGAGCTGTGATTTTTAGTATCCAGTAACATCACCAGGCCCCATCTTTTAGGGGGCCTTTTTTAAAGGAAGAGGACTCACAGATCAGAGTTGAGGCAGTTGCTTTTATGACAGATCTCTCCTCTTCCCTGTTAGCTAGTGCTGTGCTGATGCCAAGTGGTTGTTGGGCTTCATGCTCATGGTTTATCCATGAGTATCTGGGTTCCTGGGTAAAGCATCCTAAGTTTTGTAAGGAGAAAGCAGGATTTGGAGGTTTGATGACTGCTGCTGTAGGCATTTTCTGTTGGGGTTTAGGAAATATTATAGATTCATAGAATGGTTTGGGTTGGAAAGGACCTTACGATCATCCAGTTCCGACTCCCTGCCATGGGCAGGGACACCTCACACTAGACCATGTCACCCAAGGCTCTGCCCAGCCCGGCCTTGAACACTGCCAGGGATGGAGCAATAACCACTTCTCTGGGCAACCTGTGCCAGTGCCTCACCACCCTCACAGTAAAGAACTTCTTCCTTATATCCAACCATAACTTCCTCTGTTTGAGTTTAAACCCATTCTCCCTTGTGCTGTCACTACAGTCCCTGATGAAGACTCTGTAGCATCCTTGTAGGCCCTCTTTTGTGTTTGCTTTTATTGATCTCTGACAGCCTTGTTTCTTTTAAAGAGATCTGGGAGGATTTTTTTAACACTAAGGTGTTTCTTTCCCCCCACCCCCTGTATAACCCAAATTTCTTAATAATTTTTTTTGAGTAACTTCTTCCAGTTACTTATTGTGCCTGATCCACCTAACCACCTTCTGGAGCATGGGCAGCAGCCTCCCAGATGGAGCAGTGTTGGAGGTAATCTGTACCATGCTTTGCAGTGAATGCCTGACAAAAAGATTTTGCAAGTATTTATTCTGACAGCACTTCTCCTGTCTGCTTTTTGGTCTTTTAAATGTCTGTCAATGCTCTACTTAACCTTTATGAATCACGTGCTGTCTACATTGTAAGGACTTTTAAACCATGCTCTCACCTTCCATATGGAACAACTTTCTAGGATCATCCCTGGAAGCGCTCAAAATCCACGTAGATGAGGCCTGCAGTGACATGGTTTAGTGGTGGCCTTGGCAGTGCTGGGGGAAAGGTTGGACTCGATGATCTTTTCCAACCTAGTTGATTCTATGATTCTACCTATTGACCTGATTTCAAGTATCTGTAGATCTCAGAGTTTAAGAGTGATTTTCCTCCTTTGTCTGTAGCCCCTAATTTGTCTGTTTCTGGCTTTTATTTAGCTTGCAATGGAATGGTCTCACTCTCGCTTTCATGGAAGTTGCTACAGAAACAAAAGAACAGATACAAATTGTATTGGTCTCCCCATAAAGTGAGTTACACAAGTCTCAGCTCTGCAGCTACAGAAGCACAGCAGTGTTGGTGCCTTCACCCTGCCCTTCTCCTCAACCAGCCATAACATGTAATGAAATGGTTTTGTCTGCTGTGCTTGTGCTGCCCTTTCTGTAGCAATCAGAACCCCACAATACTCCAGCGTCAATTCTAGCAGAGATTCCTACAATGACAAACTAACTTTGTGCTGATTTATCCTTAATGCTTCGTTATATTCATTACAAGATCTTATTTGCATGCTTGACATTTTAAAATATTGTGTTTGGAATGTGTTATTTATTTTGAGACCTTTATTAAGCAACCTCAGTCTAAGGGTTTAATTGTTACTGATAGCTAAGAGTATAATTACCTCAGTAAAATATCATGACTATATTAAGCAAATGACAATTGTGTTCCAGAATAAAATGAGTACAAGCCATTTTCCTATGAAACAGGCTGTTCCACGAGGCCTGCTAATGTCATTTGCTGATACAAATGCAGAGTCTCTCTATAAAGAATGAATAAGGAGAGCTGAAATCGATGTGTTTGGAGAAGAGGCTGTCTGTAGTAGTTTCAAAGTGGTGCACAAAGAGCATTTGGAAGGAGGAAGTATCTGGAAACCAGAAAATGTTACTGTTTCTCAAGAGATTTGCAGGTTTCTGAAAGACAGAAGTGTGTTCTCTGGCATGGCCTCCCAGAACTTTTCTATGGTAGACATTAGCTTCCTTCCTTTGCTTGATTGGGTCGTAGGTTTACTACTCACTTGTTTTACTCCATGAAGAAAGTGACAGAGTTGTTGAGTTCTCAGTTCCTCATCCTGCTCCAAAATGACTTTGCAAAGGCTAAGAGTTCCCTTAGTTTCTGACTTGTCTGTATCTGTCGAGGGGATCTCTGGCTCTGAGATGAGACTGAGCTTGTTCTGGGGCTGTGGGCACTGCAGATGTTTGGGAGCTTGGTCTGCCCTCACCTTCCTGCTTCCCATGTGATCCTCTCTAGTGAGATCATTTGCTTTTAGTCTGATGTTGCCATAATTCTTCATAGCTAGTGGATGAATTTGCCTTTTCCCTGACTTTGAATACTCTACTTCTTTGTGTACCTCTATGGGTACCTAAAGGCATCTGTCCCACAGAGGCATGAAGGTGATGGGCTTTGTTAGAGTAGAGCTGAGTCACCTGAGGGCTTTTGACATGGAAATGGTGAAAGTTAGCTTCAAATGTCCAGCCTGGAGGCAGAACATGAATTGACTCGTGGGCCTTGCTTCCCTTTCCCTTCTAGAAGCATGAAAGAGCTTGTAAAAATTATCTTAGCCATTTTTGGGAAATCAATTCTGTGTAATTCTTTCTCATGCCTTTTTATGTATCTGGTAAAGTTTGTAATGATAAAAATACCGAGTTCATTACTATCTTTACATCTGATGCTTTTGAGGTGGAGGCACAAGGACAGTCTCTCTATTCTTACTGATGTTATTATACCTAACAGTTTCTATTTAAGCAAAGTGTTCAGGGGGTTTGAAAGAATTTTATAACAGTTCAGAATATGCAGCAAAGTTAAAAGTTATGTGTTATTTTATGAGGTAGTTTTGAAGGACTCTAAGAAAAGTCGTATTTCCCAGAATACTGACTGGATTCTGCTTTGTTTTACCACCACTAGGTATTAGTGCTCAATGCTGAAAGGTTAGATTATGACAATTAGAAACATACCCATAAAAGAATTTATTTGACCTTCAGTTCTCACTTTTCTCTCAGAGAAAGGGCTGTAGGACTTACAAAGGTAAAATATTCAATAAAAATAAATTAGGTTAATCCAATGTTATGGCTTGGAATTTAAACTCACCTGGGTCAGGTAATTCAAAGTTATAGTTCCCTTGATGCCTGTGCTGTAACATTGGTTCCTGAGCTCCTCAGCCCTGAATGATGAAGGATGGTTGAGCAGGTAGGGCAGAGAAATGAGGGGGAAGATGGATGGGTGGGATGAGGGAGTTATTGTTAAGGGAAGTTGGGCAGCACAAACCTCACTTCCATACCTCACAAGCAAGAGGAGGGCGAACAGCAAGAGGTGGCTGAGTGAGGAAGTTAGGCATGGGCTTGGGCAGCATCCCAAGGACAGGGGAAGGGATTTAGGATTTCTGAACAGCAGGCTCTATAAAATACTAGCTAGGATAAGTTGCACAAAGGGCTTTTTGCATTTCTTTGTTCCTCAGATACTTACAGTTTGAAGGCATTAATATCTGTGCCTCTTAGAGCGCTGGTATTGCCACAAGAACTGCAGCTTTGAATCTCTGACTTCTCTCTGTTTTAATTCTCAGCCATAAAACTGGATTAACTGGGTTTGCTTCAAGTTGAATCGCAGTGGATTTTTTAAAGGATAGGAGAGAGAGATAATTAAGTAATTGCACAGTAGCTTATTTCGACATGAGATGGGAGCCTCTGGTAGGAGCAGCTGCACTACTCAGACACCAGTCACTCAGAGCATCCTTTCAAATGAAGACCCAAAATCTTTATAAAACTGAAGGACTGTCGGGAGAATTCAGGAGTTCAGGATGCTCCTGGCACAGTGTCACGCAGCACCGACTGTTTTATTCAATGCATGTTCCCAACATCTCGGGTCAAGCTTTGCTTCTGTTGGTGAATATATTAGAAGTCAAATGAGTTTTCTCAGAGCACTGCAGAAATGGTCTCTGCCCCATGATTTGTTGCACTGAGAAGAAACTAACTGTTCCCTGTTTTATGAACATGTTTTCTTAGGTAATATTTCAGATAGAGACAACAACATTATTTAATAGAAACTATAGCATGTGGAAACAATTTGGACAGTGGGGGAACTGAGACTTCATTTTCTGTTCATATGAATCCAGATCCACAGGATTTCCCCAGAAATATCACTACCTTTTCTTCTTTAGTCAATAATTTGGAAAGGGATTAATAAGTAAACAAACTGTGAGCATGAGATGGGAAAAAGAAGATAAGCCTTTTACATCAAAATGGTATTTACCTTCCTTCCTGTCCAGAGGAGGAGAACTGTTTTTATAAGAGGCTTACAATTTGTAGAGGTTGTATGTAGGAAGTTCCTACAATCCTATGCAGCATCCAAGT
>NW_009914952.1:4339-20090 GCF_000696875.1 Nestor notabilis | reverse complement strand
GTAGGGAAGCACAGCCAAAGCAGTGTTTAAATATCTCTGTTACAGTGGTGTCTGTATCTCCTTACTTCCCTTGGGTAGTGAAGAAAAAGAATTGTCAAAGGATTCCAGCAGCGCATCCCTTTGGTACCACCGTGCAACACTGTGGGGAGCAGAGACTAAACCCTACTTGGTCTTCTAGTCAGTACTATTTTGGGTGCCTCAAGACTGTGTGAAAGGTGTTGAGACAAACTGGTTAAAGTGAAAGCAATTGAAGGGGGGAGTGTTTTTAAGCTGATCACTTTTCTTCAGGGTTTGAGAAATTTTGTGCAGATCTCGTGCCCAGGAGCTGCAAACGCCCTGAGGGCTGCTTTTGACATTGATGGCAAGTATTTATCACAGATAAAGTTTAATTCTGCTAGTTTGCTGTGCCAGCCCATGCTGTAACTGCAAGAGCTGTTCTGCTGCTGCAGTTGAATACTCTTCTCCACAACCCCTTTGCTCTGCCCAAGGTGTAAGTGCAGCTTCCTCTTCAGTCTTCTCCACCCTGTGGATGGCACTCTGAAGCTCACATTCACTTGTCCTGAGTGCCTGCAGGGAGCTGTAGAAACTGGATATAGAAAGAATTGGATGACAGGACTCGGGGCTCACTCTCCTTGTGTGCATTTGAAGGAGAGATTCACACTACAACAACCAGCAGGTCCTAGGTAGAGCTTTGACCTACCTGACTGTCTAGCATATAGGTTTGCATTGAGGTAGATGGGGTTTGCCGAAAGCCCCATGCGCTCACCCTCCATGGGACAGTGCCAAGAACTCATTCCTGTTTCAGGGAGAGGAGATGCTCTTACTGCCTTCCTCCCTCTGAGCAGCAGGGTCTTCCTTCCACTGGGAGCAGCAGTTGGAAGACTCACAGCTCCTGGACCCTTTCTTCTCTGCCTCAGTGGGAGACACATGGGTTACAGGTAGGTCCAGGACCAACAACTGGTTGTTTCTTACATGGATGGGACAGTAGCTGGAAACACTAATTCTGTGCATTAAACACATGGTAACATTGAAGATCAGCATGGATGTGAAGTCATGTTTCTTTCAACATGTGCACACAGCACAGAGCTGCGTTTTTTTACAGGCCATGTGCAAACTGAATTTGCACAATGAGTGGACAGCTCTCAAAATGATCTAATGTCTGAATTTGCAACTGAGGCAATTTCACTCTTCTCCTCAGTTGCTGTTTTTTCAGACATGTACATAAACTGCAGGAATTTTGTTGTTTGTCCTTATAACAGTAGTTCTGTATGTATTTTCAGGTTTATAGATAAGGAAACACTTTCTGGCTTTAAAAACAGAGTTTTGTGTTGATAACATATTACCTTTGGAGACCAACTTTGCAGGTTGACATTTCTATTATATTAATTACAAAAGAAGAAAAGCTGTGCTTGTTTTGACACTGGGAAATGCCATTTGCAAGTTATTGGGAAGCTGATCGTGTCAGCAGTGTTATTGCATTATCCCTCTGTGAGGGCCACCACAACTAAATGGCAAGAAAAAAAACTGCAGCAAGAAAAAAGCAATTTCAGGAAATATAATGAAATCAAAACAAAATGCCTTTTATCCCTCTCCAATGTGAAGATGTTTATTAAGATAGCAAATGTAAGAGTTTGGTGCTGGGGGGAAATGCTTGTGAAGCACTCAAGGTTGTGTTTTTAAATGGAAACCACTGTGCAAGAGAATTTTTGACCTTTTACATGAAGTGCACGGGACCAAGTGGCAATACTCCAGTGATACCTCTTCCACTCCTCATTTTTACCCGCTGTAAGTCTGAATATCATCCTTCTCTCCTCTCCCCCATTCTACACCAGAGGCTGCGCAGGCTCAGCCTGCATGGCCCAAAGCCCATGCTCAGGGCTGGGGTAACCTCTGCCACCGTGGTGCTGTGAGGGTCTCCCTGGAAGTTGTCTCTTTCCTACCTGCACTCACTCTGCCAGTACTTTAAGTAAATCTCAGCTCTTCTGCTTGCTTCTAGCAAAACACCAAGCAACTCATCTGTTTGTTTTTCCCCTTTCCCTCCCAGTTTAAAGCCACAGAGCTGTTACGGGGAATAGCAGCACCTCCACATTCTGCCTCAGTGGCCCATCCAGACGCAGCTTTGCTGATCAGCCTTGATGGTTGCCTCCTGCAAGAGAGCTACCTGCTTTCGTAGGCCTCTAAATAACCCTCTCTGCTCCTAAGCACAGGAGTACCACTTGGTGTAGTGGCCATTTCTTCTTTGAACATGTGAGCTACTACAAGAGATGTAGAACATCTGATTCCGCTCATCCCTCTGCTTTCTCCCTGTGGTGTAACTGTGGCTACCGTTCACAGTGAGTTGCTTGTAATGGAGTGTGTTCATCCCACTTCAAAGTTTTAAAAGAAATCTTTTCTACCAAAAAAATTTTTACCCCCCCCCCCCAAGAAAGCCAGTTAACTCACCCCCTCCTTTTATCTAGCCAATGTGTTTCTTATGTAATATCTACGCACATGAATTTGTCATCTGTGGTATTGACCTGAGGCTGTGTTTGCATCCCTTGCATTGCACTATTGGCTTTTTCCTTGCATAAAAGAGAAGAAAAAAGAAAACTGCCAAATCCCTTGAAAATTCCCTAACTAGGAAGCTGAACAGCTGTAAATAATAGCCAGGTTTGTGGTTTAACTCTCTAGAGGCTATGGAAGCTGCAGGATGTGAAACATATGTTCTAAACCTGATGTTTTCCTTCAGATAACACAAATGGAAACAGAGGAGTAATTAAGTGTGCATAGCTTCCCTGCCTCGCTTTCCTCCCTGCCTGGGCATGGGTTAGTGAGTCCTGAGGTTCTAAGGTCCTTCTGCTGCAGCTGTTGGTGCATCCTCTGTGAGTTGTGATTTCCACTGGAGTTCTCTCTTTAACATTAGGAATGGTTTGATCCCTCTAATGGACCAGCTGAAGATGACTCCTAAATCTGTCTCCTACCAAAAATACCTTGTCCCTCTGAGGAGGTCTTTTTGCATTTCACCTCACTAGGGTGAGTTTGGGCTCTTCTTTGTCACTGTTTATGCACTCATTACATCTCCCTCTGCAGAATTAGTTTTTGTCTGATTAGCTTTCCTTCAAGGAGAGGGAACAGGACTGTGCAAGTGTTGCCCCTCATCAACCAGCAATTACACAGCCTTAGGTTTAACGTCAAACTGCTCCAGTACAGGAACTGGATCTCTTAACTGCAGCCAAAACATCAAAGTACACATTTCCAACTGAATTAGCAATAACATTGGATAAAGGACTTCTTGCTGACCCAGGCCTGGTAGGCACGGGGTCATAGTTTGTTTGCTTTGTGGAGAATTTGGGATGCTCAGAACCTGCAAGGTGCTTCTCCTCTGCTGTGGTTCTGCACATGGATCATGGGTTTGCCTCCATGTGAATGAATGGATGCCCAACAATCTGCATGAAAAGCTTGGATTTGTGATTAACTTTTAATATGCTAAAGGGGAGGCTAATAAAGTGGAATGTGAGTTACAGAGTTCACACTCTTCTTACAAACACCGCTTCAGAAAAATGATGTGTTTTGCTGCATTGTCAAGATGTAACAAGCAAGATTGCTGCTCTGCCCAGGGACTTACAAGGTTTATTCTTCCAGACCAAGGAGTTGTTTTTTCTTGCAAGTTTTACCCAAGAAGTAGTGATATGAAGCTCTAAGGGGAGGAAACTTCTTGTTACGTTGGTTGTCCTTTCTCTATTTTTTTGTCCTGGGACTTGGTCTGGAGTTAAATGTGTTATAAATATCCTAGTGTTGATGCTTGATAGACTTATGAGAGCTGTTGACAACTAATGAAGGTTAAATACTGTCTATTTTGGGAACCTGAATGACATCGTCACTCATATTTTAGCAGTACTCAATGTTTAGAGATGCATTTTTCCTTCTGTCATTCCTGTGAGATAGCGAAACACTGTTATCTCAGTTATAAAAGAGGATGGGAAACCAAGAAGCTCAGATGAAAAGGCTGAAGACCTGAGCCCAAGTCAAACAGAAGTTCTGTGGAAGAGCTGTTAAATCTTTATTGCATTTTCTACTGAGAATCTTTGGTTTTATGGAGTCCCACAATGCAGACTGCAGTTTTCTGTGCCTTACCTATGTGACAATGACCTTTGTTCAGGTAGCAAGTCCTTTGCTGTAGCATGTGTGTGTGTATTCCCCAACACTGCCTGCCCTGCTGCATCCGCATCTCACTGATTTCCTACATATCCCGACTCTTGTTGTACCCTGGAAGCAACCAGGATAATTTCAGAGGACCCCTATTAGCACGGGGATGTGATTTTCTCCTAGGGCTGTGTTGCTGAAGTGGTTTTGTTTGTGGAGGTTGTGGCCTGGTTTGTAGACATGGGCTGGAGTCCCTTCACTCCTCTCTGCAGGCCATGTCTAGCCAGCATGTCCATAGGGATGTCATAGCTCCAAAGGGTGTCCAAATCCAGTACCTAGGAGATTGTGGTTTAAAAGCTGCTTGTGTGCACACTGCTTGAAATGTAGTGGGTTTTTGCTTCCACTTTGCATTAACTTGCATTTGTGTGTGCTCACTCTGCTTATCAGCCTTTGCTCTTCCCTCATGATTAACTTTTTAGGTGCTCCAGAATGCCTCACCCTTGTCTCTTAGACTCTGCTAACATGAATATTTGATACTGTCAGCACACATCTTGCTATTTGCCCCTGTTTTTCTACACTAAGCAGTATCCTGAATGGAACTTCTGGCTGTAATCCCTGGAGCAGCCTGCTGCTAATTGCTTTCCATGGCAAGAGGAACGGTGGGCTCCTCTGTTAGCTGCTTCTTACCAACCAGTGTTTGACTCTCACATAATGATTAAAACTGAGGGATACTCAAGTTGTTTCTGTAGATTTTCAAACCCTGCATTCACTGGTTCACTCTCCTGTGAGTTCTCTCAAAGAATTGTTAAATTACTTTAACAAAAGCCTGTGCTTATCTATCTCTATTTTATCTTGTTACAGTCAACTAAAAAAGATGCTTTGTAATTCTGAACCTTCTCAACTAATTTTCTTAATGTTCAGGTGAAACTTCCTTGCCAATGACTCTGATTTCCCAGAACAACCTTATCTCCTCTCTCAAAACAGATAGGAGTATGTCTGTCTAGTATCTCCAATATAATAGCCATTTGAAATGATAAATAATTTTACTCCTTTTGTCTCCTACCACCTTTGTTATTTTGGTCCTGGGTGAGTATCTGGCTTTGGGATTATTATTATTACATCTTCTCCTTAGTGCAGTTTAATTTCTTGAAGCATGTAGTTGCCTCTGTCGCAGTTCTCTGGCTAAAATACAGCAGAGGATCAGTGCTAATTGTGGTGAGAGCCTGGCTCTTTGCTGGGTCAGTCAGAGTGCAGCTCCAGTCACTCCTGCTTCTGACGTCTCATAGAGTCAAAGAATTGCCTGTATACACAGCTGTCCATCCCAATTTGGTTTGGGGTTTTAAGCTTTCATCATGTTGAAATTGTCTACCTTTGAAATATAAGTGATTATTATTGTTGTGGCTTTTGCTGACTTGATATTCTCCATTATGTTTTACATTTCCATGACCTTTCCTTACTTTATGCAAGCATCAAAACTTCCTGTTTTGATGTTTGTCTTTATTTTCATCTTTATAATACTGGTAATGTAAAAAACCCCAAACAACTATCTGTTTTCTTTCAAATGTTGATAAAGATTTGAGATGCTCTTGCAAGTTCCTGTGTTGCAACCAGCAATTTCCAAAATGTTCATTGTCTGAATGTCCCATGAGATTTAACACTGCTGCAATGAGTAAACAAATCACTGTATCCCCAGACAAGAAAAGTATAACTGGATCAGAGTTGCTGTCACTCCTGTTGATCTTGAAGATGAATCAGTCTGCTGAAATGTGTAGCTGTGGGCAGCGTATAGAGCTGGAGAGTCTTGGTCTCTGTGACCAGGTTGGGATTTCAGATCTGTAATAACTTATTCACTTTGTGGTGTTTACTTTGGGGGATTACTTCATGGATTTTTTTTTTCCCCTTTCTTCCCTTTATTGATCTGATTTGATTTTCTAAACTGTGTGGTTGGTGGTTGTGTACTTACTTGAAATGAAGCAATCAGATGGCAGAGATAAACTAAGAGGCCATAATTCAGGTATTCTCAGTACCAGGTATTGTTATCAGGTTGCCAAAGTGCAATCTTTAACTAATTGCGGCTGTGGTTATGATGTTTTTATGAACCTGTTCCAATTTAATCTCATCCTTTTCTTCACAGCTGTTAAGTGCACTTTTAATGGTGTTTCTATCTACTGGAACATTTAGATCACATTAGAACATGACTTTTCAAAGCTGTGCGAACTGGGGCGTAGTTTAAAGAGGATTAGTGATGGGTATGTATAAAGACTGTTCTTTGTAAGGTAAATCTTAGAAAGAACACCTTCATCTTTAGTAATTTATGTGTCAGTGGAGATTTCCTTCTTATTTCAGCTGGAATCTGCTGTGTTAAAGGTCATTTTATTGAAATTCATGCTTACATATTCATAAAAGCCTGCATTCTTCTGAGCATTACCAGTCACCAAGGTTTTGATGTTGCCACACTGGATATTTTCTGTATCTTCTAGCACTGGAATCTGGTGTGATGAATAAAGTAAAATGTCTGCTCTTGATATTACAGCGTTTATAAATTTAGGAGAGGGGGATTATAATGATATATGGTCTTTATACCTAGAATATAGAATGGTTTGGGTTGAAAGGGACAGGGCATGGACACCTTCCACTAGAGCAGGTTGCTCCAAGCCCCTGTGTCCAACCTGGCCTTGAACACTGCCAGGGATGGGGCAGCCACAGCTTCTCTGGGCACCCTGTGCCAGCGCTCAGCACCCTCACAGGGAAAAACTTCTGCCTAATGTTATGCTCTGTAAATACTGTGGAAATCCAGGTTGAGAAGGATGGGGGGAAGCCCAGTATGCTTCATCTAATAGCCAGGGTTTTCCCTGGTTCTCCTTTTGGACACTCAGGAGTTCTGCTGCTCTCTCCTGCAGCTTCAGAGAAGCCCAGGGGATTGAGAGCTGCACTTCTGGCTGGTGTGTGCCCTTAAGCTGCTCCCAGTCACCCTGCAGGAAACTCAATTTTAGTTCAGCTCTTTAGGAATCTTACAGATCAGCTGTCTGAGCCGTAAGTGGCCTCAGAGTGGTCACTCCAGACACGGCTGGAACCAGTGACCTTTCTGTGGCTTTGTACCAGGTCCTATCAACCAGCAGGATACCACTTCCAGAGCTAAATCTAACCTGCTAGGTAAGAGTTATTTGGCAATCTCATGTTGCCAAAGATTGTGGTACTACATCTCCTTCCATTTATCCTCACCAAAATTTGTTTGAGAGATTTCCTCAATAGCGGATTATGAGTAACACTTATCACATTTGGCAAATGTAAGTCATTGAGGGATGATTTCAGCTTACTCCTTTATAGTCTGCCAGCCTTTTTGCCATTCAAGATTTGAAGGACTGTGTAGAGCTGTTTCATCAAGTTTTCTAACAATGAAATTGCTTTGCTCTTCAACCTTGAGGATTTTGTTTACTACAGGCTGAGGAAATGTGGGCCACAGAGCACAGACATACAGTGGGTATAGTAGTGGAAGCTAGAGGAGGCTGCTGGCTGTGCGTACGTGTGCGTGAGCTCTGGCACGCTTGCCCCAGGCTTGGCTGTCAGACGGGTGGGAAGTGAACTATCGTCTTGCTTATGGCATCTCTTTGTTTCCATTCCAGTGTGGGACTAATGACAGTTCTGATAATGCCAGATGGCAGTCACCAGTCATCACTTAATAGCAGAAAAATGTCTAAACATTGTCTCCAAAATGGGTTTGTTCATTCTTTCTCCTTGTTCTAGCCTGGCAGTGATCCGCACAGAGCACTTAGGGACCTCCTAAGAAGATCCCGTGTAGAAAGCTGTCAGAACAGATTGCTGTATGGATTTTCAGAGGATTAAAGTTAATTAAAGAGCTCTTTCTTGCTTTCATTTCCTTGTATCTGCCAGCTATTTACATGCTAATGTAGGGTCTTCCAGGGAGAATAGGACAAGTGTCAGCACTGGGCATGTTATCACACATGGAAACATTAGAAAGTAATGAGATGAGCAATATATAAGTGTGTGTAGCTTGACAACTGAAAGTCAGCAGCATTGCTTTTTGCATATTTTCAGTAGTGTGTGATCTTACTGAATATAATTCATTCTAATGCAGCTCACACTGCATAATTTAATACTTCATTCACTACACTATCTTTACATAAGAAGTTTTATAAATAGATATAAGGGGGGGGGGTTTGTCTGCCTTCTTCTAAAATGGAAACTTCTTTTCTGCAGAAGCAATGAGTAGTTTTACTAGCAGTACAAACCTGGGAGCAGAGATTGTTGTGGGGACTGGCATCTACAGTTGCCTTCTCTTGGAAAGATGAAGCAGAGTAGGTGTTCAGCATGTAAGCAAACTGAGAGTGGATGTAATAGTTTTCTGCTCCAGTTGCGCTACTATTTGCCCATTCCATTTTCACATTATTTCAGGGGATTATTCTCTCATGTAGTTTTTCAATATCTCCCATTTTAACACTTTATTAAAACTGCTGTATAACAGATGAAATAAAATTGATCTCCAGTTATGTTTCAAGAGGGAGTTTAATGCTTTGGGAAAATGAGAAGCCTTGCTGCGTGTTTTTAAACAGAACTATCAAACCCATCTGTGTTGCTGAGCATAGGTAAAGTGTTTTTTCAGCTGCTGAAGGCAGTCCAGATAGTTTGAGGGTACTGAAAGTAATTAAACTTCTAAGGATCAAGGGCAGTCAAAGGCAGATTTGTTTCCTGCAGCTTATTGTTCCCCAACGTGCAGGTGAGGAAGCTTAGCAGAACAAGACACCCTCTTAACATGGGCTGCCATCGAGGCCATAGTGCCTGTGTTTCATGTGACCTTTGTGGTCTGGCATTAGTCTTTTTCTTAGCTCTAGCCTTTTGTGGTTTTCCTAGTGGAAAAACACGATGGTCTTACTCTGATGTCAGATGGCTGTTCTTTGGCCTGGAAAATCAATGTGATATTTTGTGAAAGAGTTAAAGGCGAGGGAAAGGGAAATACCTTTAGGAGACCTAGTTGGGGCAGGCAGGGGGAGAAGGTCATCCACACTGAGAAGTCACGAGTGACCCCCTGCATGCTTCCATGGTTACGACTTGGTAGCACAGCTTTCTAAACAGCAGCTGTGATGTCAGGGGGGAGATGCCCTGGGATTTTGGCGTTTGAGGCTTTTTCTTGTACTTGATATTGCAAACCCTCTCCTTGGCGAGCCTGCTGGGGCTGACCTGGATGAAATGCTGCCGTGCAGTAAGCCTAAGGCTGAATATCTCCCTGATATCATCTGAGCTACACCAGGGAAAAACTCTGTCCCTGGTGTCTAGATGTTGCTGAAGGCTTGTTACCCAGCGGTCTGAATAATTCAGAGGGTAACATGTTGTACTTGGTTCCTCAGAGCAGATGAAACCAATATTGTTTCAGTATCTCTGCTGACTAAATCCTATTGCTGAGTGTGGCTGGGGGAACGTGATTGTGAGCAGACAAGGCACTGTGCTCTCAGAACTTATAGAAGATGTGAGATGTATGTGTGGTAGTTGAAAGGAAAGGACCCACAAGGGCAGCTGATAACTTGTGTGGTCCCTGCCCATCCTGGGCAGTACCAACACAATGCTGCTTTCAGGAGCCCTGACAAATGGAAACCAATGCTTAAAAAAATTAATTTGTGTTTTACTTTTTGAAGCTTATCCATCTCTCTTGCACAAGTGATATGTAGAAATAAAAATAAAGTAGTAGCAAATGAAAGCACTAAAGAGGTTTGGTTCAGTAAGACAGTGTTTTGTGTTAGCTTTCTGAATGCCTCTGCAGACAGAACAGAGAGGTCAGAAGTTCTGTCCTTGCAGCCATGAACGCTTGAAGAAAGCTCAGATGCTCACAGCACCTTTCCCATTAATGTGTTTTCCTGTCTTCAAGACGAATGACCCCTAGATATGTGATAGTTTTTAATACATTTTGAAAGTCTCTCTCCCATAATTAACTTCTGATGCAATAAAACAGGAGGCCCCGGGGGTTATAGATTTGAAGAGACTGTTCAACAGGTTTTGAAAGCGATACGTTGAAGACTTTCTGCCATTCATGTAATTAAGCTTAATCATTTTGAATTAATTAGAAGGTCTTGAGCACAGATAACAAGCCTTATGTTATCCCTCAGCAACGGCACCTTTTTAAAGCCCTCTTCAGTCGTTCCTCTTTCCTGCTTACTTGGCAGCATGGCCCGTGCTAGCCTAGAAGATGTTGCAGCCTCCACGTGTTTTTCATCAGAGCACCTCCCATCCCCATCATCAGAGACTGATGATGCTAAAGCCTCTTGCTCGGTCAACATGCTGCCTGTTAGCCTCAGATTAACCTTTCCAGCCCTGTCAAGTTTAAACACATTCTGTCGGCTCTTCCCACCCTCTCCACTACCTCCAGTCTTCCCATGTCACCGATGAAAAGTGCAGAACATGTGGTGACAAAGAAATTCATCTGCTCCATGCCCAAGAGGCACAGGATTTGACTGTTAATTAATAATTCCAGTCCTGTGCATCGACTAGTCTGACAAGTCAGTCTGTGCAGGAAACTCTTGGTAGACTTTGAAGCAAGCATGCAGAAATATCCTATTTTCAGCTGTACATATTTTTTTCCCCCAGAATTACTTCAGCATGGCACTGCTCTAAATATGTCTTGTGAGATAAGCTTTAAATCCTACTTGGGCAAAGTTTATTAAAAATTAACATTTGCATGGGTAGTCATAAAAAAGAAAAGGACCTTCATTAGCTTAAAATCATCCAAAGTACAAAATAATATGGAATTGCTCTCCACTGGTCCAGACCAGGAAGGCTCTTAACCCCTGGCCAAATCTTGAAGCCCAGAAATAGTCAGCATCTGTAACATCCAGCAACCCACATTAAACTCCACTTCTAGCCCCAGAGGTCCGAGACAATGAGCTGCTACCAAGAGGCTGAACAGCCTGAAAACGGTGGCATGGGATATGTGTCGTACAGTCAGACTCACAGAATGGTCTGGGTTGGAAGGGACCTTAAAGCTCATCCAGTTCCACCCCCTGCCATGGGCAGGGACACCTTCCACTAGACCAGGCTGCTCCAAGCCCCATCCAAGCTGGCCTTGGTCTCATTTGTCTCAAGTGGCTTTTTCTTGGTCTTACCCTAAATTGGGCTCACATTCCCACTCCCTGCTTGAATGTAGATATACTTTAAACTGGAGCACACTGGCACTGCTGAAGGGTATCAAGCAGAGCCCAGGCTGTGCTTTTGCTTTACATGGATATTTGTGCAGAGCAGGATGCGGTGGTAGTGTGCTGGCCACCCCTGGGGTTCTCCTGTACATCACAGCACTATTCTCTTCAGTGGGGAAAATTGAGTAGTGTTCATGAGACTCAAGGCCTCAGGTTAGCTGCTCTGGTAGTTGATGATGTTTGGAAGTGAAATGTCAATGCAGATTACGTGGTTTGATGTGGTTTTGCTTTATGGAAGTTCATACTTGGAGCAAAGTAGCCCACAGGCCAGGTAATGCTGGTTTAGCCTTACTGACGGCGTATCCCAGTGGCAGTGATTCTGGTCTCCAGCCTTTACTGAAGTTAGAGGAAAGTGGACTGACAGTAAAGATGCTGAAATAAAAGTGAGATGAGAAAGATCCATTGTACAGTCTCTAGAGTGAACAGCAATTTTCATACAAATCTAGGACAGATGAGGAACATCCTCTCCCATCTTCCTTTTTTTGTTTGGGCTGTGTATTGCTTGCCTGTACCTTGCAGCATTTAATCTGTTGTGATTCCCTTAAATGTCTGTGTCTCCAGCATATTCACCTTCCCTTGGGCTGCAAGTCACCAGCATGTGTGTCTTTATGTTAATTTGTCCCAGTTCAGAGCCGTAGCATCATTAGTGAAGTAGTGCTGCTGCTGTAATTACTGTGGGATTTGTGTGCAGCAGCCTGCTGTTGCATCATGGTGTACCTACTCTTTAATCAACATGAGCCATCCGCTTTATTTCTTAACTAAAAGTTGTTTTGTTTCTGCTTCAGAAGCGTGAATCTGTTGCTTCTAATCTTCTCTACATAGAAAAACATTGCAGCTAGGATAAATTAAATCCCTGATTGATGGATCGTGCTCATTTTGGTAAGATTTCTTCCAAGTCATGCCCTGTAGTCTTGCTGTGCACGAGTTTTTGCTCTCCTTTGTGGCTGCAGGGACATTCAGGTCAGAATTTGGTAGGACCACTCTATAATCTGGAGGACTCTTGACCACTGTAAGCTTAACAAGGTCGAACACATCATACAGTCCTGCTGATGGCTCTGCAGAGAAGATATCCCACTACAATTGAAAGACGTTATTGGATGGTTATCCCATGGCGACTCTGCAAGTAATAACCTTTTAAACCCCCATTCAAGTAAACATTGTACATTGTGTGACAAAGCACTTTGACTCCTGTCTAAGTAAGATATCTCTTGCTAGTGCTTGCTTAGTGAAAAAATAGTGAATTGTAGGACTGATCAGGTCAAAGACCTGAGTTTCTCCAAATCTTCTGTGAGGACTCTCCTCTCCCCTTTTGCCTTTATCTTCTCAGGACTTCTCCATGATTAAATGGATCAGCTCTTTATTATAAGCTGGTTCCCTAAGCTTGGGCAGTCCTCAGGCATAGAAGTTGATTGCTCAAGTGGGAAGGAGCATTGGCATTGCTGTTAGAGAAAGCTTGCTTTTATTTCCCAGAAAACCTCATCCATTAGATGAAGATTTTGAGAGGTATTCTTTGGTGTGGTCAAACTGGATGATTTTGGATGCTTTCAGAGGCATTAAAATAAGGTGGTAAAATAAGAGCAGTGTGGATTTGGCAGCATGTGTCACTTTTCTGGTCTTTTGAAAGAATTTATAGCCTAGTTTTAGTGTAAAGTGGGTTTTGTTGTTGTCATCTTATACTCCTTTTAAAACTGTTGCTGTTGTCAATAAATAAGGTGAGGGCTACAGTGATCCATGCCTCAAAGAGTATCAAATGAGAAAAATACACTTCCTTAGGTCTGTTGACAATTTATTTTTCTTGTAATGGGAAGATTATTTATACATGAGCCTATCTCTCCTTGCCACTAGAAGTTGTTGCATTTGGTTCTGAGACAATGAAATAGCAGCATCAAATCAGGCAGTTCACATCTTGGTTTTGTTAAAAGAATAAAAAAAAACCCCTAACATTATTTCTCATAAGATGTTTTGGAGTAGAGCAGTCTTTTAGAAAATGAAAAGATCCTTTTGTCTAGGAGGCTCTTCTTTTTTGTTCTTTAATCTAAGCAGCTGTCTTTCTCCTTCCCCGTGGGAAGTTGTGGTGGGTAAATAACAAGGAAATTCATTTGATGATGAAGACATTAGAGGTTGGCATGGACAATTAATTTGTTATTAGACAGAATTAATTTTATTTGATCCTTACATGGGTCTGTTGCTGCATATAAATTCAGCAGCTTGAGTTAGCCTGCAAATGTAGCTCTGTTCTGTTCTGCTGAAGAATGGCTTTATTATGGCAGTGAGATCACAAGGGGCTTCTTTCCTCACCTGTGTGTGAAGTCCAGATCACAGGGAAGTGTTTGGTTTTGTGCTGCTGGACGTCATTTCTGGGTTTGAGACCTATTCTGCTTGACAAGTGGCCTGTTTCGCAGCACAGCTAAACCTGTCCAACATGTCACTGTGAAAGGGATGGTCCATTTTCCCTTCTCCTGTTCCCAAACTAAATGCTCCCGTCATTTTCTTTGCTTAGAACTGGTTTGAAAATGAAGTTTCTGAAACTAAATCATCAGAAAGCTGACTCTAGAAGAAGGTGAGAAGATTTCTGCTGGTTTCTTTGTATGAGTTCTTTTGCTCATATGAGGGACAAGACAAAATACCACTGAATACAGGTAGAACTGTTGATTTTCATCTCCAGAGGAATGATCTTGCAGTGTCAGAAAACAGCATCTTCATGTTTCCTCTTTTATTCCTACAATTCAAAGCCATATTTTGGTTGATTTTGGTAGGTACTGATCATTTCTTCTGCAGAAAAAGGTAGAAAAGAGTTAGACCTCCCTCCATCTTTCATGACTTCAGCATGTCAGGAATTTGGAGCACGTACAACAGGAACACTTCAGGAATGTTCATACTTGTTAACATCTCTACTTTCTTTTACTGTGTCTTTCTGGTTTTGCCTCTCTCTGGTGTAACTTCAGGAAAGGCAGCATCTCGGAAGTGGCTGTGCAATGGTGGTATTCCTTTCCCAAAGAGAGGTGGCACATAGTTGATGGACACATTTTTTTGGGTTTGGATGAGGATGACCTAATCACTGGGAAGATCCACAGACAGAGACTTGAAGCAGGTCTGTGGTTTAGCCCAGTTCTTCTATGCTGCTGAATGACCACAACCACTTGAAGTTGTGGGGCATGAGTTCCCCCTTCTTTAGGATAGACGTGGTGGTGCTGAACTTCCCTAATAGGCTGCTTTTAAGATTGACTGCTAAAACGGACAGCATAACAACCCGTAAGGATACACTTTTGCACTGCTAAGTGGAAGAGTTCCATGAACAAGTTACTTGTAACAGTGTCTTTACAAGACATATGCTTTTGCATATATTAAACAGCGTTTTTCCTCCTGCTTCTCTCCTCTCTTAATTGTCTCTGCTCTGTTCTTCCCCAGACTGGAGAGTCTCTTGCTTGTGCTGGATTGGTGAACTAAAGATAAAAGTTTTTGAAAATGAGACCAAGGACAGAAGCAGGGAGTATGTTCATCCAGAGCTGTAAAGGAGTAGGGGGATGTGTTCAAAAGGGTACCAAATTAAATTATTTTTGTTAACCAGTGAGATCAGAAAGAGAAATCAATTATAACATGCAGATATCTTTCTTTGTGAGCTGCATGGTGAAAACTTCAATTGCATTTACGTTTTAAAGTTGACATGCCAGGAGACAGCATTGTTTCAGGAGGTATGAACAAGGAAGAGACTAATGTCATCTGTAAGGGGCAGGGAAATACCAAACCTTGCACCTCTTGACAGTCATCTTTTCCATTTAAAAAGCAAGTTGGAGAAATGTAGCTTAACTATTTCCACAATAAGTGAAAAAGCAGGAGAAACTAAGGGATGAAATCACAGCTCTGGATGTTGTTGGAGATGATTTAGCAGTAATTAGGTCAGTTCTAACATAGTGGGTAAGGCTGTAGATGAGAAGAATGGAAGAAAAGATTAAATTCCTGAATATCCATTAGCATGCCAGACCATTTGCAAGCTTAGCAGGAGAGGGGCATGAAAGTAAGCACAGTGATGAGTAGCTGTCCTCCCCTTCCAGGGAGCTCCAGGTCCACACTGAGCAAGTGCTTAATGATCGCTTTAACCACCCAGCACAGACAGGCTGTCACTTCTTGGTCAGCAGCCTCATGGCTGTTTAAAACCTGCTGCTAACAGACACAGTAGAGACCACATGAATTCTCTTAATGTTGAAGGCAGAAGGAGGTCCAGCTCTTATTTGTTTCCCATCTCCCTGTGAGGTTCTCACCTACTTGGACTCGGTGGCAATGCCAGTGCAGGCATGTGCCCATCCCCAGGGCTCCAGCAATGCTCAGAAAGCTCACCCGTGTGCCTGGGTTCGTGCAAACCTGATGGAAAAGCTTTCCTTGCAGCCCGTGTTTGCTGTGGGATGCTGTGCCTCTCGGGTTGTGCTGGCGTA
>NW_009914952.1:0-4308 GCF_000696875.1 Nestor notabilis | reverse complement strand
CTTGTAAATAACACTGAGTTATTTATAACACTCTCCTGTGGTGTTAGAAATAACAGTCGTATCAATCACACACCGTTCAAACAGGAGAATTTAAAACCCATTCAGAGCCCCCTGTTTCTGCATGTGGCTAGTGAAAAAGAAATTGCTGTTTGGAGCATTAGAGGAGTGGCTTTGCTTTGCTCTTTGCTGTTTGTTATCAGTGGGTTAAATTGTCCAATAACTTCAATTCTAAGCTTTTGAAGTATTTTATTGTAAAAAGTAGTCTTGAAGTATAAAAGAGATATGTTTGAAGTGCACGGATGTTGAATTTAGAGAATGATTGTGTTCAGCTCAATTCAGTGGCTGATATTAGAGAGGCAATTACATATGATTTGTGAAAGAGAGTAACCTGTGCAGAATGTGGTACCTGCGGGGCTTAACAGCGCACGATCTGATCCGAGCTAATAAGAACAGTACCTGAAATGAGAGTTTACCTTGTCAGGAAAGCCATTAGTGTGCTGGTGTGAGAACGTGGGGTGTGATGCAGAAAGGAAGCATCTGTTTGCCTTTTGCTACCACAGGAGGAGGCAGGGAGAAGCTCTCTCTAAAAAGTTCATTTGCTATGCTGCTGTTTCTTTGTTTCTAGTATTAAACTGTTGATAAAGAAAAGGATGTCTGAATAGGTACATTCTTTGAGATGCACACAAACGTCAGCTGGAGATTAATTCCTTTATTTGCGTGGGTTTCCCTGAAGTTTCTTTTACATTTTGTGTAAAGTTATGTTTTTTTGCTTTTGAGATGAAACCTTCAGAGCTCCCTAGTTTTCGAGCTATTTATTCTTTTCATATCTTCCTCCTTCATACATGCTGAACTGACAGTATTTTTTTTCTTCTTTTTCCAGACTTCCAAAGTCTAAATACAATTACAGCTTCTATTTTCTTCCCCTGGAGAACAACCTTTACACAATCTGTGCCACAGGCTTGATGAGGAGGGGTGTTCAATTAGCATCATGTTTGTGTCTTAAATTCAAAGTTTCTAGGGATCAGTTTTAAAATGAAGTATATGGAGTAACTTACATTAGAGCCACTGTTAGACCACACACATTTCTCTCTGCTTGATTTTTAGAGTGGCTTTGCAGGTCTCCTGCATTTTACTTCATGGTGGTTGGCCCTGAGTTTTCAATTACAAAGTGATTTCTTGTCCTTAATCCCCATCTCATTCATTCCCGGCTCTCCTTCCAGTCAGGTCTGGATAACTCTGTGTGATAGATACTGCAGTGGTTCCTCTCACTTCCTGGAGGCGAAAGGCTATTCATTAACTAGTGAAATGGTGAAAAGTAAGAGGAAATAGTGAGGAGTTAAACTAGCGAATACTGAGAAGAAATGTATCTTCAAATGTGTAAAAGACTGCTCTAGAGGAAAAGGTAATAATTTTTGCTTAGTATTGTGCTTACAGGCTTAGGAGATCATTTCTAGCAGATATTTTATGTTCTGTTCACTCTTCCAAGGTGCTGCCCCAGCAGCTCAGAGTACAGACAGGATTGCTGGACTGTGCTTTGCCCTTCCTCCATGACCATAGCTCCTTGGTGTCCTGCCGCCTTGGACTGATGTGGAAATCCAAACGACAGAGCCTGTGAGCCAGCCTGGTCTTGGCATCCCAGGTAGATGGGATCAGTATTTCTCTGAATGGAGTTCTCTGTTGGAGCTGTACGTGTGGTGAGATACACACCTTTGTGAGACTTGCTGTATTTAGATCATTGGAAGGTACCTCATTAGAAGGTATCTCTGTATTTTGCAGGTACATCAACTGCTTGTACCTTCTGCATCACGTTTCAGAAATGGCACCACAGGATGTCATGTGATGATCTAAACCAGAGTGTTCAGAAGTTGAAGACTTCTGAAGATACAGCAATAGTGTTTTCTTCACATATACACGTTTCATTATGCATATCTGGAGCCAATTTGATTTGCTCATGTTCAACTAATAGCTTTTTCCCCAATTTACTTCTTAAGTGAGTATTAATCATCAAGTGTTTCATTAGTAACTAATTTGATTCAGGGAAAATGTTGAAAAGATTTGACATTGCTGTAAAATTTGCACTACGTCTTCCATGGATTGAGGCAGGTGTTTTGCACAAGAAGTCTTTGGCATAGCCTTGATTGTTGATTTTGTTTGTGTGTGTGTTTAGCATCCTTGATAAGCAGAGGAATACAAAAGCAGAAACTTACTACTTGCTGCTTTTTGGGTGCTTCCATTCTTACCCTCAAGAAGCTGAAGAGTACAAGGGGCAGCATCTTTGAGACGGCAGTGATACAGACAACAGAGTAGTCATGCTTTCTTTTAATGTGGTAGAGCTCATGTATGTTGTTATTGGAGTTGAAATAAGAAGGATGTGTCTGTAAAAGTACTGGCAAGCAAAATAGGAGCAGCTTTTTGGAATAAGCTGAGGAGAGGGCTTGTGAAGTGGTCCTAAATTCTAACCGAATGATTTTTTTTGTGACATTTTGTCTTCCCTTCATCACTAAACCAACCTTTTTTGTGCTTGTGGTATCAAGTGGTTTTCTGTTGATTGTGGATGGAAAGGATGCAATTAAAGTAATTTAAAATGACTCCTGAGAGACGGGAACAAGGCAAATTGAAGGATCACAGCCCTGGACTTTAGGAGAGTGGAGTGTGACCTGGTTATGAACCTGCTCTGGAGAATCCCATGGAATACTGTCCTGGAGAGAAGGGAGATCCAGGGGAGCTGGGGAGGTTGGGTAGGCAATTTCCAGAGCGGCTTTCAGACCTCAACTGTTGTGCAAGTCTGAGTCTGTCTATTGCTGATAATAGACTATATTGAAAATGGTATCATCTCATATAGTATTCATTGGCAAGATAAAGCTGTATTTGAGAGAGATTGTACTGAGTCAGGAGAGTGCTGGCCAGGTTTATTGTAAGGCACCGGGAGAGAAAGGCATTTTATTAAATAATATAATGGTATTTCACAAATGGAAGCAGAAGCAAACACAGCAACAGATACGTGACTTCATTTTAAACTTCTTTATTTATTTAGAATAGTAAAAATAGCTCTGATAGTACTTCCTGACACATCACAATGGGCTTTCTTTTTTCCAGAGATGGGACAAATTTGGTGATGAGTGTTGTATGCTTAAACACTGCTGTGCAAAATGGGTCTGTTCTCACTTTTTGTCTTCTCGAGGACTTAACTGCAAACTGAAAGCTCTGTAATCTGCCTGGGGTGGAATGAGTGTCCTTTGGTGTCCTGGGTTCAGCTACAGCAGTCATTTTTTCTCCTTCTTAGTAGCTGGTGCAGTGCTGTGTTTTTGACTTTCAGTCTGGGAACAACGCTGATAACACCGATGTTTTTAGTTGTTGCTCAGTAATGTTTGCTCTGACCAAGGACTTTCTCAGTCTCATGCTTTGCCAGAGAGGAGGGGAAGCCAGGAGGAAGCAGAGGCAGGACACCTGACCCAAACTGGCCAAAGGGGTATTCCATACCACAGCACGTCATGCCCAGTATAGAAACTGGGGAGAGTTACCCGGAAGGCCCAGATCGCTGCTCGGGTCGGGCTGGGTATCGGTCGGCGGGTGGTGAGCGGTTGTGTCCTCCCGCCTTGTTATTCCTCTTATCATTATTACTGGTAGCAGTAGTGGTTTGTATTATACCTTAGTTACTGGAGAGCTGTTATCTCAACTCGTGGGAGTTACATTCCTCCAATTCTCCTCCCCATCCCTCCGGGAGCGGGGGGAGGAAGGAAAAGGGGGGGAGTGAGCGAGCGGCGGCGTGGTTCCAAGTTGCCGGCTGGGCTTGAACCACGACATTTGGATTGTCTCATAAGAACATAAGAAAGGCTAAATTACAACTGGAGTGCCTCCAAGTTGTCCAGAAAGTTCTGCCTCGTGGGTGTGTTGCAGGATGGAAGTAGGAGTTCATCACTGTCTGCTATTTACCAGCTCTTCCGTGGTGTTATGTGGCAGGGAGAGACTTCTTCCCTCTGTCACTGCGCCTCTCCCTTTGACAGTCATTTCTGTGATTATACCAGATTCTATTCACTTTGATGAAGGAGCGCCTGGAAGTAGAGGAGCTGATAGTCCTTTTTGTTCTCTAATACGTGGCACTTCATTAGCGTGAAAGCAAACCAAGGGGTTTAGTTTGCAGCAAAGCAGGTTTTTCGATACCCTGGTTCTGCTCTTTATTGCTACGGGCTTTGGTCGAAAACAAAATGTAAGCAAACAGGAGTGTGCACAGTTTGACGAGGTGAGGAGCTCCGGAGAGGCCGCCTTCAGGAGCCTCGTTCCTGCGGGACCGGGGGCACGAAGCGGCCG
>NW_009914951.1:85000-119256 GCF_000696875.1 Nestor notabilis | reverse complement strand
TCCTGTCGCGACAGAGCGCGATGCGGGGCAGAGTGCGGGGGTGCCACGGCCCCCTCACGGGAGACGCCGAGCCATGGAGGAGGCTTAAATAAACTGATTTACAAACCAAACAATACGATGTCGAATATGATTCGATATGATTCCATGTCGAATTCTGTCAGCTCATTTAAAGAGAGATTTAGGGAGTATTTAACTTCTAAACATCACACCTCCCTGCTCTTTAAACAGCCCCGAAGGCCAGCAGGACATTGCTCAGCTTGCCGGCACTGCGGATGAGCGGTGTGTTCGGGCCACTCTGGTTCCACAAAAACTTTAAGAGTAACAAAAGCGGGCTGTGATCAGCGCATCTGCACCAAAGCATTTGTTGCCCTTAGGAAAGTGAATTTTGAGCACACCGGGGCTGTAACACGCAGGTATTAGACCCGGGTGTAAGCCCCCTTCTCTGGCTTGTCTCCCCAGACCCACAGAGCCAAACCTCTCCTTGAACCAGGTGGCAAAGGCAGCGCAGGGTGACCTGTCAGAAGATGTTCATAGAAATCGCCTTTGCTCACCTACAGCCAAGCGGGTGCTTATTATTTCTGCTTAAATCATCCTGCAAAACGGGACAGTTAAAAAATGCAGCTCAGACTAGAAATTATCCAGCACCAGCCACTTCGTAATATTTCTGTTGGTGAGCAAAACCAGCATTCCAGGGTGTGTAACTCCCACTGAAACACGTGGGAATCGTGATGTTAAAAGTTTGTGGAAACCTTTGAACACTTATCTCTGTCTCGTGAGAGTAATGAAGAAATTCGATGTCAAGCATGCAGTGATCCCAGAGGAACTATCTGGCTTTTGGAGGCGCAGGGATTACACACTGAGGTGAAATTCTGCTAGCCCTGCAGTGCTGGCATGAACCTCTGTGTCCTGGCTGGCCCCTTCCTAGCACTGCACAAAATCTTAAGAGGAATGGTATGAGGCTACTCTAAGTAAAGGGATGGAGTGGATTAAAAGAAGTTTTAAATGTTTGGGATGCTCCTGGGAATAGAAGATTTTTACAAAGCAGAATGGAAGAATTGACAGCAGTTACCTATCAGCCTCCCAATCCACTTGGAAATCTACCCGGCTGTTGAGGCTCTTGTCCTGACACCCCACCGCGCCCCACTGACAAACCCATCTATGCACTTCACTGAGCAGTCCTGTTGGCCACTACATGTTATCTACCATGTCTCTTCCTTTTTAACCACAATGAAGTATAATGAACAACTTGGAATCTCTCTGGGGCATGGAAACGGAACGCAATCTGGCACCATGGAAGAACGCAGTTCATCATTGCCTAACCGACATATAGCTCAGACCAAAACACAGTCTATTGAACGCTAGCCAGTTTACAAGCAGTGAACCTCACAGTATCCACAACCTGCTGGAGATGCTTCACTGTCTCATATCTTTTTGTTCTGCTAAAACTTAGCACTCATGTGGACAACCATCTGCATCTACAACTCAGAATCACTAAAATGCTCCATTTTTCTTAACACGTGCCTTTTGGTCCTGAGAAGATGATCCTATACTACCCTATCTCAAAAAACGTGTCCTCATACTTCTTTATTAAGACACTGGAAAAATCAATGCTCTCTGTGCCCTGGAAGTGGAAATAGGATTTAGTGTCTATCTTCATAATGGAAAATACTGCCCATGTGTAGAAGAGACAATTTAGACCTATTTCCCCAGTCCTAGGAAATACTGCTTGACATAACAGTATAAAATGCCTTTCAGTATAGCTTCTTACTGTTTAAGTCTTTTTAGCTAGAGGGTTCTCATTCGGTATCTTCTTCCTAATTCTCTTTTCTCATTTTGTTTCCTCTCTGCTTTCAGCCTTGTACTCCACTCCACATTCTTAGTTTTCATTAAATACAAGCTGATAAAATATTAACTGATTATTGTTAATCTATATGCCAGTCAGATAACACATACAATGCAGCATATATATACACGTGCAAGTATATGACATACTGTCCATTACAAGAATTCTCTGAAGTCTTCATGGTGATTAGTCTGCTGGGATGAAACTCAGCTAAACAAATAGTTATTTTTAAAGTTGAAGAGTTTGTTGCACAGGTACACTGCAGCAGGTCTGTATACATTACTTAATGGCACTGCCTGAGGCACATGAACTATGTACAAAATACTGTGCCTTGCATCCTTCAGTTATCAGTTCAGGGAAGTTCTACACAAGTCATCTCCCTGCATTAACATTTTGTCATATTGCTCATTTACCTATGCATGGTATTATTAGCTGAATTAACTGTGCAGACAGCTGAACAGTGAATAATGCTTGAAAAATGGAAATAGTAAGCTGCAGTTGTAACTTTTTTTTCTTTTTTTAAATACTTTATTTGGTTGGTTTTGACAGGTCGTTTAAGACTATTCAGCTTCTTGACTTGAAGTCCCGTATGAATAATTGCATGCCTTTTAAATGTTAGCTGAGATATCTAATCTATATCTAATAGATACATTGAGTTCTCTGGAAATGGAAGCGTGCCAAGATGCTATGATATTGGAGTAGGAATTTAAAGAAAAAAGTTGGCAATACCAGAAGGAATTTCTAGCATGAACAACCTTTTGAAAATGCCTAAGTCACTGCAGGAGAAAAAGATTTAAAAAGGATAAACAACTACTTTTGGGGGAAAGCAAACACAGCATTTTTAGGGGAAGACAAAAGAGACTAGAAAAGAGAAGTATGAAGGATTTAATAGGTAAGAATGAGAGGCTTAAATATACTATGCAATGATAAAAGGATCAAGTGAGGATTTAAGAGGGCACAGCTGGGCATATTTTAAGTGAGCTTAATGATCTTCTCAATAGACTTTTGCAGATGCTAGAAACGTTTGAGGAGAATTTCTGGCAGCAGTCACTGGACAAAAACGAGCTACTTTTGCACTGACTTCTGATGTACTCTTACTTGCTTATCTGGGAGAGCTTCAGATGGGTCCGCACCTGCAGTGGAGCTCTCTGCCCTTCTGCTATGGGCAATGGCAAAGAGTCACTTAGAGCTGGCTCTCAAAGCACATCTATGAAAGTTAGTTACTATAAGGGATATGAAAGCTATTACCTGAAAAAAAACCAACCAAACAAAAAAAAAACCCCAAGAAAACCCAACCAAGTGGCTTTCGGATTCTTTCATTATTAATTATTATTAGTCATTAAATATCCTTGGTTTATATACTCCAGACACCTCCTGACAGATTCCTGCCCCAAGGAGCTGGAAAGGTCAGATTTCAAAAACCTTTATTTATAATAACAAGTGCTCATTCTGCAAGTAGCCAGAAACTATTTACATGGATAACTCCGTTTTGTGTCAGTCTTCTGTGTAAACTTTGCCCTCCAATCTGACAGGGGATGACAAAGAAAGAACAGGAGACAAATGACAGAGATGACCTGCATAATGGCAATAAAAATGGATAAACAACGATGTGTGGGGTAGATTAAACAATATGCCTGCTAGTGGGTGCAGATCCCGTTAATTCCTTTGTGAGCACATGTAGAGCCCTTAGCTACAGCACTTTTAGTGAACTGATCTATATATCTGAGAGAGTCCAGGAAGAGGCATGGGGTAGTGGATAAATCTCGAAGGACAGCTGAAAGGTATGAGTTTTGATGAGGGATTTGAAAGAGGAGTTGCAAATACTCTCATCCACATAGATTGTCTACTTTTTCCCCAATGTAAATCATTCTATTTCTTGCCCCAATTTTTTATCAAAATCACTTCCAACTTATTTCAGTCTGTCACAATAATATTTTCATATGAGGAGTGTTGTAACCTAATTCCTTCATTTGAATAATACATTCATTTTTAATTACTGCAACTTGATCTCAGATTATTCAAATAACTGTTTCATTTTTTATGCTTACCCTGACCCCAGTGTATTTATAGGCTTTTATCCTTACCTGATACCAGTGTAATGTAATTATAGATTGTATTTTAATCATCTACTATATCCTAGTGAGTTTGTTTAAATCACTCCAATCCGGAGTCTTTTATTTCTATGCCTTTTAAAATTCTACAATAGCATTCTCATTGCATAAAAGCAATATTTTTGTAGTTTACTACAATGAATGAACATTTTGCATGCATTGCTGGCCATGTTTCTAATTTAAATTTTAAAAAGTCGCTATAGAGAACTCTATGTAAAATGAAATCCTGGCTTGTAAACAGGCATGGGACAGCTCATCACTTTAAATCTTTGTTCAAAGCTCCTATTTACTCACTAACATAACTTTATACGAAACACAGCAGAAAAATCAAATTCTCTTTTATCCTGCCAAAAATAAAAGTGCACCTCATACTAAGAATTGACAAAATATTTAGCTTTGCTGCGCACAGGTGCCAAATGTTTGCAAATTATTTTACCTGTATTAGAAAGAATTCCACATTGTATCCAGAAGATAAATAGTTTGGGTAGCCTGTATTACCACTAGCCATGGCCACATATTGATTGCCAGGGTTACCAATTCTCTTTAAGAAGGATTTAACGCTTGAAAGTGTTGTATATTCCAAAATGGTTCCGTTTTGCTTAATGATAATTTTAAAAGTAATAATTGTTATGGTTTTTTCCACTCCTTAGTGCTGATTCAGGAGTTCCCCTTTCCCCATCTTTTGCATTGCTTCAGGATGCAGATGTAGAATGGGGTCAGAAATCAGATAGGTGAAGCTCCTCAGGTCTGAACATCTGCTGAAGTACTGGTATCTTTCTGGTCATCAAATCGATTTGTACTGATAATTACCATTGCTCCAGTCAAACCGTGCTCTCTTTCTGAGCAGCCTTTTTTTTTTTTTTTGTGAGCAGAAAAGAGTAACAGACCTTAGAATGTCCTTACAACGTGCCCTCAGCTGCAGCATGCGCATTTTTCTACACAATGATGTAATGGCCAGAAATACTTCCAAATTAAACCTTCAGCCCAGGAGTGTGGTGCAAACAATGACACTGTTCCCAAAGTTGAGTCTGTGTCTACAGTAGACAGCATCAGTGGAAAACAATCAAGAGAATAAAAAAAATAGCTAAACTATTAATAAATCTGCTGGTTCGTGGCCGCTTTCTGCTGTGTCATATTAGGGAAAGGGACTGCTGCTAAAATTCATGTCACCTGCATTCTCCATACCCCTTCTTTCTCAAATGATTGACTATTTTTTAACTTAAAATATCTCTGTCTTCTGCCTCTTTCTATTCTCCATGTGTGCCCATTTCCCCTTCATTTTCATTCTCAAATGTTACTTCTAAATATGATCCCCCCCAGGATATAAGGGTCCAAAAGGCAGAGAAACATGATGCAGACTGATGTTTATTGAGAGGCCAGGTAAGAAGTGGGCATTAACTGCTTAAAATATAAATAAAATGTCCTTTTTTTACTCTTCCCACCTTTGCCAGATGATCTCAGTAACACTTAAGCCCAACATGTCACTGGTGACAGAGGAATTCTGACTAGTACCTTGAATCTCATAGCAGAAATACTGTCCCATAAGAAAAAAAAAAAAGTAAGTAAGAACAGGGACTATGGGTTTATTGAATGTAATCACTGATTAAAATGAATTATTCTGCTTTTCCAAGATCCAGACAGAGAAGCATGTTTCTCTCTGGGATTTCTACTACCATTTGGTCTAATATTCATTTTGTCTATAATAATACAAGCTTCATTAAAGGAGTAAAACAGCAATTGTCTCCTTGAGATCAAAGGACAATCTGTTAAATAAAAAGAGCTGGATCTCTAGAATGAAATAGTAGGAAAAGTTTGAACTGAATTTTATGGTGAATCAAAATGTAAATCGTAATTTCACTAGGAAGACAGAGCACAAAATTAACTGTGTAAAGACATAGAAAGTGGATATGTTGATCTTAAAAACGTGCACAGATAGTGAATCTATCAGCAGCATTTCTAACTATAACACTTCCAACAGATGAAAAATTATGCCTGTCTTAAGAGTATTGGGCTTAAAGAATTTCCATTAAACAAGAAACATTGCTTATCAGATAAATTATCTGATTGACCTGGCTCCTATTTAACTGATCTTGTATTTGAAAATTCAATATAATGAAAAAAACCCATCTGTCATCAACAATCATTCTGCAGATCTCGCAGCAGAATAGTTCCTTTCTAAAGATATATTATCTGCCATATAATACCTAATATTATTCCTAAAGCTGCATTTCACTCTTTAAGGTTTGCTACTGGAAACTGAATAGCACCTCTCTTGTGTAGTTTCAGCACTGGTTTCTCTGGATGTTATAACAAACATATATCACTGGATCTACATTTAACCACCGACCATTATGGAGGTTCATCACTGAAGAAAATACTTAAAGAAACAGACATGCTAAAAATCTAAGCTTCTCTGTAAAAACTAGAAAAGCACCTAAAAAAAGAAGGTTCCGGGACAAGCCAAGAGACAATTAGGGATGCAAGCTCCTCTCTAGTGAAGCATTCCCATATGACACAGGACAGCCCCAAAAGCAAACAGTGCCAGCCAGCAGACTGGGCCAGCTGCGGGCAGTGAATGAGCCCCTCGAGCACATCGATGTGTTCTGACATTGGCCTCAGTTTTCTTAGAGAAAAATAGTGGTAGTAGTAGCAATGGGAACCATTACCCTTGCAGGTACTATTTCGCTCTGCAAAAGGCACAGGCTAGAGTAGTGAAGTTCAATTTCAATCTGCCACTGCCAAAGTAACCCAATCTCTAAGTTATTTCAATCCTCTTACTGAACTGTGCCCCTATTACTAATCAAGGGGGAAAAAAATTAATAGAAATTATTCTGAGGAAGAAAACCTCAAAAGAAATAAAATCTCCCTGAACATATCTTAATTCTAAAGACTTCTAAAAGACTTCTGTTTATAATAATTAGAAAAAAGATTTTTGAACCATTTTTGCTCCATGTTTTTTACGTGATTTGCAAATGCCACTTCTTAAATGTGTTCAGCAGTCACAGATCACAGGTCTGGACTACCAGGTGACTTTATACACCTGCCAGTGAGTGAAAAGTTAGGGGAACAATCTGCAAACCTCAATCAACATGCCATGTAGACTCTACAAGTGTAATTTATAGCTTAATGCATCCATGAAGTAATATGAAGTGCACTGATGACTTTGAATAAGAAAGGTTAAATCATTATGACTATTATCTCATCAAAAAACCTGCATTTGTATCTCTACTAGACCAGTCAAATAAATGTCTGGTTTTGCTATACCATTGTAATCCCTGAAAAACCAATGAACGTAATGGATGGACATCTGTAGGCAAGATTACACATTTTGATTTAAAATGTAAAATAAATGACAAACTCCAACTTTACAAACTAATGTGAAATCCACCTTGTTGGAGCCTTTGATACCCCTTCTTCTGTATTTAAAATGCAAAACACAAGTACAAACAAGTAAACAATTATGAAAGAAATTAATACTGATGCCTCAGCAGTACTATGGTAAAAATGTGTACGTCAAAGAAACAAATTAAATTCACCACCATCTAAAAAAGACTTACAATGCCACTAAATGTAAGTAAATAGTTAACAGAAATTCTAGTTTAACAAGATTTCACATTCTAGGATTTGTTTTATGCATCACAGCGATTTCTTACAGAGGGAAAACATGTGAATACTAGATGCCTTTTTTGACACCCATGATTCATATTGGCCTCTGGCACAATTAAGGGTGGGGACCTTGATAATATTTTTGTCACAACATACTGATTTAATTTTAAACCAGCTAAAATATTTCTGCTGTCATTAAAGTGTTTTCTGTTTTAAAATGAGTTATTTCTGATGAAAAATGTGACAGTTTTGTACTTTCATAAAAAAACAGGTAGAGCACAACTCCTTGTGGCAACAGGAAGCACTGCTAGGAGATGGGCAATTCAGCTTTCATGAACCTTTCCGTATTGCTCCAACCTTCTACTGATTCAGCTCTGTTTGCAGCAGATTTCTGCACTATCTGCACTGCAGTAGGATCTATGCTAACCAGCTACAATGTCATTTGAAAAAGAACAACTATTTACTAGGAAATAGACCAGAAACACTAAATTATGCCATTAGATAGCCAGTAGAAATGAACGATTTTGCTTCGTGACTGCTTCTTGCTGGAGTGGAGTGAGTAATCCAGAGGCAGTGGTCTTTATTTCCATTTTACCAAGACCTTAAATTACATCATCCTCATCTTTCTGTTTTGTAGTTAACACATCCCTTGACTTTAGAGAAACAGCATTTGTTCCAACCCATACCAACAGGTTCAGACAATCAGTACAGAATGCCGTTCAAACGTTCTTGGATAGGAATATCATCCCTAATAATCAAACTTGATACACATACTGGTTCTTTGGCATGTCTATCATCATGGCCATCTGTTAGGGTGGAATTGTGCCTGCTAAAAAGGAGATATGCCAGTTTTAACATGATATAGGTGCCATCAAAATGCAAGTGAGGAAGAAAAGGCTCTAGAATATGGCAGTCATCAATCTTCTGCAGAAAAATCCTCTGGGTAGCAACCTAGCTGTTAGGAGTACTATACTGATAGCTATGATATGAACCTTTGATTAGCTTTCCTATCTCTGCCCACCCTGTCTGGGTGCCTGTCTTCACACTACAGCAGTTGTGCTTGGTGTTCTGCTCTTGCTGAAGGAAACATACATCTTTCTCATGTACCATCAAAGCCTAATCACATTAAATACCCTAATTTGAAGGACAAATGACAGATGAAAATTATCTCTACACCTCTCAAAATCAGAAATGATAATGATATTTTTAAGAATAAATACTTTCAAGACTTAAACACAGTCCTACTTACCATTCTCACTTACAAATGTCTTTAAAGGGTCTACTTTACTCTTAGTTCTGGTAGAAAACACATCACGGAAGCATTCCTACTGTCTGATACTTCTGATATGAGAATGACTTCTCTTATAGTCTTTTACAGGAGAATGACTTCTCTTACAGTCTTTTTGCTACTGCTTCATCTTTAGAAACATAAAAAATACTCTGCTGGAACAGAGGGTGGTCTATCTAGTTCAGACTGTCTCTAGAGTGGCAACAGGTGATGTTACTTAGTAAGAATATGAGAACTTGGCCTCCTCCTGCAGTTCATTGCCCTAAGAGTTCCCAAGCATGCACATGGATTAGGAACGTTAGCAGGTACATCCTCTTAGTACCATTTACAGATCTGTTGTCCATGAATTTGTCCAATCTCTCTCTGAACTTGCTGATACTGTCTGCTTCCACAGGCTCCTGTGGCATCAGGTTCACAGAGTTAACTCCCTGCCGTGATAATCTGTTTTAAATTGTTCTTCTCCAGTTTCCTGTAGCACCGCAGGATTTGAGGAATAACAGTTCTTCATTCACTTTATCCACAAGCTTCAAGATTTTGTAAGCCTCAGCTTTCTCTTCACCAAATGGAGAATTCTCAGATTTTTTGTCTATTGTCATAAGATAGCTGCTCCCTTGATCACTCCTGTTGCCCTTCTTCAGCTGTGATCAGAGCCTCACATGGTATTCAAGATCTGGGTGCACTGAGCTTTCATATATGGCAAACTGACAGCCCTGTCTTGTTCTAAAAACTGTATAGGCTTTTGTGATCTGTAGCAAAAGATCTTTAGATGTGTTTAAATTAGAAATCTAGTCTCTCACAATTGAATGGCTGCCTTTGGGGCTCAGATAAAGATGTGTATTGTCACTGAAATAGAGCTGTTTGGTACTTCTGGCTTTCACAGTATACAGAGGGATATAGCAGGTCACACCTGGGATAATGCAGCTGTGCATTAAGCCATATGATCATGCTAATGCTGAAAGGCTGACAATATGAACATGCACATAATTTATAATATTAGATGGCTAAAATCTATAAAGCTTCAGTCATGCTGAGAACTTTTCAGTTAACCATATACCCAATGCACATTTTCTGTACTTGAGAACCCACTTGAAAATACTCAGTGATTTTCTAGGTAACCATAAAAGACTGGAGAATGAACATTTAATACTATTTTGCTCAACAAAGTTTTCCACAGAAATTCTTCACACAGTTTCCATTTGAACAAGCTGCTAGTCTACTAGCAGAATTTCTGTGCCAATCAAAATAAATCTATGAAAATGCTTCTGACTGCATAAAGTGTCAGCCCTTCTATGGGTCTGAACCTGTAGCCAACAGAGTCATAAGAAACCTCTGGTCCTGATTTGTTTCTTAATCTGGTGCCAGCTCCTGCTGACACATCTGCTCATTCTTTTTCAGCTCCCTAACTTACTGGATAGACAATCTCTTTGCAACAGGTGAGCCCCTTTCAGCCAGTGTAGCAGCTGGGGCACACGCATGTGGATTAATGGCACCTGAAACATGCCACTTGCAATATCACAGATGATTGTTCTTCTCCCAGCTTGGCTTTCCAAGATGATACCACAGTGCCAGTGCTCAGAGGAGAAGACCTGCTGTCTCTTCTGTTTTGCTTGGCTGCAACTTCGGAGAAGGAAAGAATATATTACCAATAAAATTATGTTCTCTTTTCAGCATTACACCATCTTTGGTAAGATATTTGAGTTTCAAGGTTAATAGCTTATATTTTCTTTTTCCAGGGCTCTCTGAATCTTAACGCTTCTGTCTCCGCTACAGGCTTGACCATCTCATTTGCCAAACATGATGGTAATTCAGGACTTCTCTCTGTTAGACAGAGTAAGTGATAAATGCAATAAAGTTTACTAAATGTGTGCTTAGAGTATCAGATGAACCTGAAGCAAGTACAGGTGTGTATATTAGACCTTTTGGAGGTAAGTCTTTTGTCAAGGTTTTCACTAGTACTCTGGACTGGTAGCAACAGCAAGTTTCTGTCATACTCCCTAAAACTTGTTTCATAAAAAACAATCAAGCAAAGTATAAAAATTGTATGATACATTTTCAATATCTGTCACCTGTGGCAAATATTAAAAATGCTGAACATAGCTGTTTACTCTTCCTTGTTATACCTGTAAAATTCCAACTGTCCATACCACATGTAGTAGAGGAAAAATAGAATGGGTTAAAATATGAGCTCCTTTTCTGACTAAATGAATTTATTTGAGGCCACAAATTTGCAAGCAAGGACAGTATTTGTTGGTGTACAAACCTGCTTTTGCAAGCATGGGAAAAGCCACAGTCATGTTGCGAAAAGACACATCAAAGAATGGGAAAACTCACTGTTTTACTAATAGATGTACATATCAACAAAACAAAGCTGGTTTTGTCAAACAGATCTATCATTATCCAAGGAATTACTGATGGAAACTTTAGCTATGCTGTATGTAATCATAACAAAGACTGACAGTTGCACAGCTTCAGAAAGAAAAATTACATCAAAAGGTCTTCTCTCACCTAGGTGTGAATATCATGACATCAAGTCAAAATGACTGTCCACTGGAACTAACACACCATAGAAATGAGTGTGATAGATAGCTGGGTAGATTGTCAGAGGCCTGAGGGAAAGGCATTGGTGTTCATAATGGTGATTTTCTGTGTTTACTGTATCCAACCTAAGTTCAGATTTTACCCTAGAAATCAAGAGATGCAGCATTAGGTGGTATTCAGCTTTATGTGTGAAAAGTACAAAATTTATCAAGCTGAGCAGTAGTAGGTAGCAGGAAAAGAAGAGTAAGAGGGATTTCTTTTATTTATTTATTTTTTTCCTATTCTGATCCAGAATTTGGCTTGCTGAATGCCATATCACAGGCTGTTAAAGGAAGACCCTTCACTCCCAGAACTGATGAAAGTCAAGTCTGCAGAATAGGGTCTAACTGCTCTTTTATTACAAAATATATATATTATATAAAATGTCCATTCCTTTTGTCCCATAAATAGAAAAATGTTAAACTGCACAATAAAAGATGTGACCATTACATTACATTTTCAGTCATAAATAAAACTTTCACAGCCTTCAGTTTTTAAAAGGATGGGAGCCCTTTTTTAATTACAGTTGGTATCAGGGTAAACTTGGAAGGTATAATGAAAGCGTGTATCATTCATTTTGAATATATTAAAATCCCATATACATGTATTTATACTTACATGCGTGCGTGCACTACACACCCGCAGGTATTACCTAACGTATGTTGTGTGTGCGTGCATACATTTTCTATTTCTATATACACATGTATACACACATGCATATATAGTTCATGAGACTCAGCAAAACCAGTAAAGAAAATAAAAGTGATTTTAACCTTTAACATAATGGGTATAACCCTAAGCTACCAATCATACCACTCTGAATTATATCAGCATAAAATAGAACACAATAAGCTGCCGAGTGCATTAACTTTGGATTTTAGACTGGAATCCAGTGAGGAGGAGAGAAGAAATCTCATTGTGCTCTCTCCATTATTTTAATTAATAAAAAGAATGAAATAGGTGACAAACTCATTCTCCAAATAACAATGGTCATCCAATGCTTATTTACGTGGCTGTGGTGGATCTCTACTTTATATTAATATAAACAGGTAATAATGTCTTCATTTTCTTATTAGAGGTCTGCTATACAATCTGAGTATCAGATGGAGTCATTTCAAAGTTGAAAATACAATCTTGTTTCATATACTTGTCACTTACTTGAAATTTGATGTTACTAGCTTTGTTCAAAAATCAATTGTACAAGTTGCAATGTAATAAAATACATATAGCTAGAGCTTAGTCTTCCTAGCAGCTCCTATTGTTTTGCATGAAAAATGCATTGACTATAGTATTACGAGAGTAAATGTGCTGTATGCTGAAAAATTCTGTCACTTTCTATTAGCTGTAAATTATCGACTAGTATAAACCCTAATTTCATTTGTCACATTCTGTTGCATTGCTGCTCTTCCTTGTTCCCATTCTGTCATTCTGGCAGGCCCACTCTGCCCCAGGTATCACGGCATCGCCATCTGCACCCGACATCTGTCTCTCTATTGATCACACGGGTTTAGCACTTGATCAAACAGAGCACGACAGAATACATCTCTTTTTGCAGTACTGCCAATGCCAACTGCTGCATGAAATCTATTACAAAAGCATTCTTTTACCTAGTTTCTGAAACTGCAAATAGGTTTCTCTTCTTTTAAAAGATTCTTATGTTGTTTTTTTCTTTTTAACTTTCCATCATTTATTGCAGAGAAAAGGAAAAAAACAAGGCTGCCAAAAATGAGAAATGAATAATTTTTATCCCAGAGTATGCAAACGAAGAAATAAGGCTTCCCGAATTGAGATTATTTATTGAAAGAAATGATTACATTAATTCATGGTTTGTTAGTAAATATATGTTTTTTCATTTTGCTGGGAAATGATGCTACAAAACAGACTACACCATAAGGTGCTAAACAAGCACCTCAGAGATTCAGATGTGGTGTCTGGAGAGCCTTGGCTGTCTCCAGTTAAGATGGTTGACTCTAGCAAGTGACTTGGGAACGTGAGAAATGTACATAACAACTCATTGCTCAATCAGTGAGGAAAAAGAGTAGTGCATCTGAGGACTGATCTGGCATGCTGACCTGGAAGATAGAGAAGAGGAAATTCTTGGCACTGGAGTCTGTCTGAAATCACATCTCCTGAAATGAAAACACCCATAACTAGGTCTGGGCACTGGGTGTCTCCATTCTTTTGTGAGTAGCAACAAGGAATTCTTTTCTGAGCATTAGCACTTAAATAAGTAGTATTGATGCTTTAAAACACTAAGGAGGTGTGCAATACATTTTGCATAGGGATTCTGTTAGAGTGATATGAGAATGTAGGATAATTCAAGATGGTCACCTCATAGGCTTTAATACAGCTACACTGCCTATACAAACTGAGCCTTTGGCTTCTTTCAGGGGATGAACTGCAAAAAATCCTCTGCAGTAGCAGGCTCATGGTATTTTTTCCAAAAACAGTCTGTGACCAATTCTGACACCAAAGGGAAATAAGATTACTTTGAATTTAATCAAATTAAGCTTTTTCATCAGTAAAATCACCAGCATTGGCATAAGTGATATTACGGATTGACTGTATTGGAGAAAGCTCTATCCAGGTTAACAGTTAACAAGCTGCAACACTACTGCATCCTCGCAGAATAACTAGAAATTATTTTTAAGAAAGATGGTGACATTCCAAAGCTATATATGGTTTCTAAGGCCTTAGATATACCTATGGCAAACAAAGTGTTCTCAGTGCTTAATGATTTTAACTATGTTATTGCCATCGATTTTATGAGAAGTTCTCTTTAGAAGTACTTGAGAGGGTACTACCAGCCATAAGAAATGAGGCATATAAAGCTAAGATATTAATTTATGGGCTAGCAGGAGTCACAAGGACAATATACCTGCTTCTCAGATGCAGCATTATGGATTAAGAGCACCTAGGTATTTTATGATAATGTCATCATGCTTGTCACAGGTGGATATCATATTTCTATCAATTGTAACATATTTTAAATTCACTAGGTAAACAAAAGACATGCACTTTCTGAACAAATGATGACTTTATGTTTACAGACTACTCTATAACCCAATACCCACATACTGTCTTCCTTATTTATGATACCTTTTCAAACTATGCTGAAAAAATTGTTGTTATGAGCAATCAAATTACCACACCCCCCCAACCAAAATCGTGAGCATTAAGACAATTTTCCTTGTTTCAACTGACAGTATTAGTTACAACACAGGAATTAGAGTGGGATCTAGCAATGTATTATTCATTAGATTTTTTTGTAGCCAAATACATTAGAGTATATAGTTATACCAACAAATTAATATTTTAGAGCTAATTGAAATTGTTCTTCCTATAAAGATTAAGCTTCTTCCCACCCTACACTCTTCAGTCATTAAAATAACACTTTTAATGCCTTGTCTAAATGATGTCTCACATTAATGCAAAGCTATATTAAAGCACTCAAATGACCAGTTCTTTTGTAATGCATTCTATACGATCAGACACTGGGTCAAATCTGGGCAGTGTGTATGAAGTGGTATCAAGTGGAAGCTAATTAAAATATATTCTCTATAGAACTTTACAGAAAAAAGAGAACAGTAATCATCAGAAGGTAGAGACTGAAAATGGCATTTCTGAAAGGCTTGCAATGTGATTCATTCTATTTGCATGAGGATACTTTTTGGAATAAAGGCTGAAGAAGATGGCATGAATGCTTCAATTACAAAGTACCTTGCTTCATTCCTGACAATCTCAGTGATAACCTGTTTCTTGTTTGTTCAAAACATAATTTTAGAGCATTTAGGTATGTTTACAGAAACAGTATTTAGACACCTTTCTCACAATCAACTTGAAAAAAACCAAGAAAATATTAATGAAGTTAATCTAGCCAAATATTTTAAACTTTTCGTTCTTATAATAATTTTAACTCAAGAATGACGTACATAACAGAATAACTGATACTTGAATCTGAATGCAGGCAAATCTCATTTCCTTTATCAAGTAAGCTTACTTCCCACATTAATCAGATCTGTTTCTTTCCTCTACACAAATCCATGAAATACAGTAAATTTAATTTTTTTCTTATTTTTTTTTTAATCCAAGTTTTACAACATAGAAGTTGAATCTTCTGATGATAACTGCTTTTTTGTCTATTGTATTTTTAGTGATTCTGGGAAGGGTAAATAAATGTGGCAAAGGATGAGATTCTCTTGATATCTCCACATTACCCCAGAGGAAAGACTTTCATGAGATGCTGCCATTTCGTGCTCAAATGTAGGTAGATGGGGGGGGGAGGGGGAGAGAGCAGCTACAGTCAAGCTTGCAGAGTTATCAAGGGGCAATTAGACTGCGTTTGTTCAAGCTTTGGTCATTTTGTCAGATAAGGCATCAATCCCCCTTATCCACTGACTTATCTCTTCTAAAAAAAAAATATGAATTTCAGGGATGTGGGTGTTAAGAAGATGGATGAAGCATTTTCTAGGGATAAGATGTGAAGGGTTAGAAAGATCTTTTGTCTGATCTACTGCAGTAATTCTTATGGGATTAAAAAAAAACAGAATGAACTTTTTAGTCCCATTCAGTGTGCTGAATTTACTATCTTTATATGAATACAGTGGTGTAAGCATAAAAAATCAATTAATTTTTTTTGTCTTCAAATAATGTCACTATACTAACTGCTAATCTGTAGAATAACCTTTTCTTTCTCATAAGTCCGGCTGTGATAGACCTCTCTGTTCACAGTTCATAGCATGGCAATGCAAGTGTGCATTTTTTAGAAGGCATATCGAATGCATTCCCTCCCCCCCCCCCCCCCCTTCATTTGTTATTACTTGTGGGATTATTTTGATGTGGGACAAACCACAAATCTTCAAAAAATTGGTTTTCATTAGTGCTTGCACTCCTGTGCTCTAACTGTGGTGTTTCATGCAGAAGATGCATCTACACTGCAGTAAAACACTTCACCCTAACTTAAGCAAACACACCCATGTTCATTTAATTTTAATAGGTGACAGTTTAACTGCTGTAAGGGGGAAAGTGGAACCCGTGGTTTAGTGGGAGTCGTGGCAGGTCGAGCAGCCGGTACCGGCCTCGGGCCGTACAGTGTTTCACTGTTCTGTACCTGCAACTACAGTGACTGCACTGTAGACTTACATCAAGAAGGAAAGGGTAAAACTTACTGGGTTTTCTGGATTTCCTTTTAGTTGCAAAAAAATTTCTTGAAACAAAGCCATCTGGCTACATTCATAACTGATAATAGATAAACATAGTTGTAGCTCGCAGTGTCCTTAACTGCAACTCCAGCCCTTTGCCTCAGAACTCTCATGGGATGTTTCCTCCTCCCTTTCTCCTCAGCAGCATGAACGAGACCCTTACACACTGGTGTAACATGCTTTGGTAGCCGCCTGCCTGAATAATCCCATGCCTAGGGAAGGTTTGTGTACATCCCTGGGTCTGCCTACCCCATCACTGAGCTCATAAATCACACCCTACCCTTTGCTGGCTTAAAGAAGGGTCTTCTTAGCTTAGACCAGAATCTGATCTTAACATCCATATGAAAGAAAGAAAAAAAAGGCAAATCAAAATGAAACAAAAACTAAACAAAACCAACCCACAATGTAGCAATTCATCAATTCTCCTTAATACACATACAACTCAAAGGATCGCTGCAACACAGTATCTCTGATAACCTGTCAAACTATTCTCTTCTCTTAGGAACTGCAGGTGCCATTAGTGTATGAGGTTCAAATGCTGCGAATTAGGTGAGAATGCAAGTAGGAGTTTTACGCTCTCTCTGATTACAGTGCAGTCATGCTTTGCCATCTCCCACGAGAATCCTATTCTGCTTGTAATATGCCAGTAAGTGATTCCTTTGCACCTAGTATCTAAAGGCATGGCAAAGAGTACTGACAACACAGGGGCAAGTTACAGAAGCCAGAAGGGCATTTCCATTGATTTTGATGCCTGAAGAAAGAGTTTTGGTTACCAAGACTGGCATCCTGCCTGCTGCATATCTTACAATTTGCCCAGTAATTCTGGGAACTGCTTGTGCTTCATAAGTTGTGGTCAAGATTTTCTTTCTGAAAAGTATGCAGTCTCCATTAAAAGAAACAAAGCAATAGACAATATATCACAATTAAACTGTTCCAAGGACTAATCAGTCTCAGTGTTTTAAAATGTGCATTTATGTCCCGTTTGAGCTTTTTCTGCTGTCCAGCCTTTGGATACTGCTGTATCTTTACTGCTGGCTTAGAGACCCATTAGAAAACGAGAAGGAGAAGATAGCAGTAGATATAGGGATTTTAAAAAAAAAACCTACTTGGAACATATTAATACACTCTTCTGTTTTTTGAAATTCATATAAGAGGCTAGATTTTTAGATGTTCTCCAGTAAAAATATTTAATATTATTATTTTCATTTCACAATGATCCAACACGGCACTCGGGAGGATCGTGTTTACACTGAAAGAACAATTTTAATCCTGTAAGAAAACTTTAGATTGTTAGAATCATCAGAGATGCACTTAGCCTTCTCTCCCTGACCTAGTTACAGGTAGAAAATTTCACATGGAGCCAAAATTGCAAAGATGTATTTATTTCCTGCAGTTCTGTAAAGTATGTTTGGGAATTACACACGTTATCAGCTTTCATTTTCCTCCGAACTTCGAAGTGAAAATACCATTTTACAATGAATTCAATCTAAATTCATCAGTAACACAAATTAATCAGATGCTTAACATGCTACAAGGTCCAAAATGTAGATGATTTTGTGAGACTGTGATCATAGATGAAAAATAGAAAGGATTGCAAATGCTAACCATGTTTACTGTAAGCTTTTGTTTACATAAATGTATATATATAAACCTAGCAAAAACCACGTAATTTCTGTGCACATACCTTTGCTGTCATTCAGACACTGTTGTAGTCCTTCCAAATATCAAATTTAACAGGAAATGAAAGGAAAGGAGACTGTCAATAACAGCATACAATTTAAAATTGAAAACTATGCTACAGAAAATGCTGGGATTTGAGCTACTAATCTTCAGATTAACCCCTATGGCTTACTCAGGAGATGGTTGTATAAAATACAAACAGCTATTACATCAGCTTTTACAAGTGCAGATGAAGCTCATGGTGGTCAAATTAAAGCAACACACTTCAGAAACATGTAGGTTTTTTCTCCTGAGGATGCAGGACAGTAGATAAAATATCAATGTTCCGTGCACAGCTTTAAAGATTAACAAATCTTGTATTTTTTTTACCTGTAGCTTCAGATCATGACACACCAGACAAGTTCTTTATTTTCTGAGTACATCCTTCAACACTAAAAGCAGCACCAATCTCTTTGGATTTCAATTACACATAACGAAGAAAAATTAGCAAATTAAATGTATGACTAATATGTATTACCTATAAAAATTTGTTACGATCACTGTAGTTCCTGGTGACCATAATTTCTTAATTTTTATTAAAATATAATGTGACCATTGGTTAACAGGTTCTAAAAGAAACATAGGCTAGCTAGTCTCGAGATTAACAATTATTGTATAAACAGGAATTAGATAAAGCGATTTTTCTTATTTTTAAACTCACTGCCTTTTAATTCCAAAATTCCAAGGTAGACTAGGTAATAAAAAAATTACTTGATTATCAATAAGTGACAAGTATTCTATCAATTTTAATGAACATATTTTACAGTCATTGGCTTTTATTATAGAATTAATATGAAAATTCCATAAATGCAATTACTTGTTGCTTCATTTGTGTATTAGATCATCACTGAAGAGATAAAATTACAGACCAAATTCTATTTCCAAGTGTGCTGGAATAGATCTGGAGTGACTGAACAGCTTGAGTACATCTGAGCATAGACAATTGAAGTAGTGTATTCTGCATATGGGCAAAATTAAGGCTATGACTATGCTAATCCTATAAGTAGTACCTCGTAGCAATAGTGACAAATGCGTTGCTCTTTGTCACTAATCAGAATGTTTCACACCCCTTACCATATGCACATTGGCACACTAACTCCAAAGCAGTGTTTTTCATGACTGTGAGCACCCCATCAGCATGGCTATGAAGCAAACACCAAAAACAGGTGCAGAAATGGGAATATGCAAAGATTATTTCTGCAAAGCCATGAGGAAAAAAGGGAGTGGAATATGTAGGAGTAAAATTCATACCCAAGAACAGAAACATGACCTATCCTGTGTTATTCAGAACACCAGAAAGATGGAAAAATATCTTAAATGAAATTAAGGTATATAGTTGGGGCAGTTGTTTGCCAAGACAAGAATTTACTTTCCTGTATTTATTATATGTGGATATGGACTGGATAACTTTAGTAATGTAATTAGTAATTTGATAAAAAAAAAAAAAAAATCTGCATTGTATAAACAACTTTTTTTTCTTTTTCTTCTTTTTTTTTTTTTTAATAGGTACATTATATACAACAATGTAATTCTATTTAACGTTAAGAACATAGATTTCCCAAAAGATTAACTCAGAATTACTGATTATTGGGCCAGTTGTGTTTAATATCTTTATCAATGACCTGGGTAAGGGGATCAAGTGTACCCCCAGTTAGTTTGCAGATGACATGAAGATGGGCAGGAGTGTTGACCCGCTGGAGGGTAGGCAGGCTCTGCAGAGGGATATGGACTGGCTGGATTGATCAGCCCAGGCCAATTGTATGAGGTTCAACAAGACAAAGTGCCGGGTCCTGCACTTGGGCCACAACAACCCCCTTGCAATGCTACAGGCTTGGGGAAGAGTGGCTGGAAAGGTGCTTGGCAGAAAAGGACCTGGGGGTGCTGACTGATGGAGCTGAACATGAGCAGCTTGTGCCCAGGTGGCCAAGAAGGCCAACAGCATCCTGGCCTGTATCAGCAGTTGTGTGGCCAGTAGGGCCAGAGCAGTGATTGTCTCCCTGTACTCAGCACTGGTGAGGCCACACCTTGAATCCTGAGTTCGTTTTTGGCCCCTTCACTCCAAGAAAGACATTGAGGTGTTGGAGAGTATCCAAAGAAGGGCAATGAAACTGGTGAAGGGTCTAGAGCACAAGTCTAATGGGGGGAGGCTGAGGGAACTGGGTTTGTTTAGCCTGCAGAAGAGGAGGCTCATGGGAGACTTTATCAACTATTTTATAGTTGATAGCATCAGGGGAGATACTACAACTATCTGAAAGGAGGTTGTAGTGAGGTGAGTGTCAGTCTCTTCTCCCAAACAACAAGCTATAGGACAAGAGGAAATGGCCTCAAATTGCCCCAGGGCAGGTTTAGACTGGGTACTAGGAAATATTTCTCTACCAAAAGGGTTGTCAAGCATTGGAATAGGCTGCCCAGGGAAGTGGTGGAGTCACCAGCCCTTGAGGTATTTAAAAGGTGTGTAGATGTAGTGCTCAGGGACATAGTTTAGTGGTGGACTTGGCAGTGCTGGATTAATGGTTGGACTCCATGATCTTAAAGGTCTTTTCCAACCTAAACAATTCTATGATTCTAAGTAACTTGTTAAAATGGAAATGAAGGCTTATTCCATGCAGTCTTTCACAGTGGTCTTTGTTTGCTTTTCTAATGAATACCTACTAGATTAGAACATGCCCTTTTTGGCTGACCTTGCCCTGCTGGGTTACACAGGTGTGTAAAAGATAGCCAGTAGCACACCCAGGATTAGGGATGCTTACTGAAACTCCTGATTACTTGCTTGACTCACATGGAAAAGCAGTCTGTATTTTTTCTGATTAAAGCATCAGGAAATTCCACTTCAGTGGTGTGTAAAATTTTTATAAACTCTGTTCTGAAACAACATTATCATTATGGTAGTCAGACTGTACAAGATTAGCTTAGATGTACTCATCTGTATTTCTCATCTTTTCTCTTCCCTTCTAAATACCTTCATATAATTGTCTTTCTCATTCTATATTTTTATCTAGCTTTATGCATTGTAAATATGCCTTTGTATATACATGTAAACACGCTCCACTCCCCATAGAATCTTTTCTATGAACACGAAATACAGATTATTAATTAATATACCCACTAGGATTCTGGCAAAATGCGTATCATTGAATTTGAAATTGTTCCTTTAAATCATACCATTAAGGTCAACATTAGAGCATTAAATGAAGAAGCAAGTTATGCTTTTCAGAGCAAGTTTTAAAAGTATTCCATGTACTGCATGTTTACAAGAGAGCAGAAAAAGGCAGTCTGGCTTTGGAATATGAATGTAATCTCTACACAGACCCAACTGTTTCTTGTTTATGACAAAGGAGTAAATAATCCATTGATCTGGCAGCAGGGCACCTGCCTTACCAACCGACTCTGTATCAGTGGTCCCTGAACCCTCATTATTTTTCCTCAATTAAAGTTCATGGTCTCCTAAAGTCTGTGCTGAGCAGATGTACAACTGTTCTTGACTGCTGAACACAGAAGAATCACAAATTTAGAAAACTACTGCCATTTCATAAACCCTAGAAGTGCATCATTTGTTGTGGCGAAGAAACGTTATAAACAATATGTCTCTTTTATAGGCTGCTAAGCCAGCACACTACAGAAAAGATTATTAAAGTTCAAAAACTGTCACATAAGCAGTGTATTATGAATTCTGTAATGTGGATTTTTATGATTCAAATAATAGTTACTGAAATGAAAAAATAAATTCCTATGAGGGGTATAATGTAAAAAATGTGACTTATATTTACCCAGAATTAGACAAAATTGATGTATCAACACAATCTAACTGGAATCAATGATCTGCAGAGAAATTCAAAATATAATAACTGATAAATCACTGAAAGCAGAATTAAAGTTATGTTTTCTATATTATTGCTTTGGTTCTTTGTAATTGCTTCTTTTACAGAAATAAGGAAGTCCGGAGAAATAATCAAAAGGGCGATACTTCTTGCAATTATAATGCAGGAAGACTCTAGCTGTAAAAATTAACTGAATGATACATGTTTCACAAGAAGCAGCCTTTTAACTGCGGGTGTATGCTCAAATATTGTAACATAAGAAAAGAGATTGCATTACATACATATTCCCTACAGTGCACTAGGAAGAAAATAATCTCTCGATAAGGCATAGGGAGATGCTCATTTACAGCACCAATCAGCTTAAAAAGTAAGCAAAACCCACATTTTGGGGACCAAAGTTAAAGTTCAGACGTAGCATTTGTCAGTCTGTCTCCAGTATGATTCCAGCACAGCTCTGTTGCCACAGAATGCGCTGGATTGAGTGCAGCAGATTGCAAGTCTTTAGGTCAGAGAATGTGCTTGAAGCATCAATAGCTACACCTGTCATTTTCATTTTTCTGGGAAGAATATGTTATTGTTACCGTTGCAACACGAATTAGCCACAATCTGACTTTGAGGCTGGGCGCTGAGTTTGGAAATACAGTCACTTAAAATATTACCATTGATGATGAACTGAAGGTGATTCCTATAATGCCTGATGGAGATATTGCCATTAAGGTGACATATATAAGCTATGCTTAGTGGCTGAGGTTCTTCTGTGATATTGTAACCCATTGTTTGTAAAACAAAAAATGCAGAAAAACAAATTAAGAAGGGAGGGAATTACTAAGAAACTCATTGTCCAGCCAAAATAACAGAAGAGATTACTGGTTGCAATCTTATGTTGTTAGTAGGGGTCATTTTCTCCTTTCAGCTTTCATAAGTGTTTATTTCCCCTTGCTTATTTTCACAAATATTTTGCAGAAAGCTACTCAATCAGATGAAATCGTTACCCTGTAGCTCACTTAAAACTACTTATGCTGAACCAATGATTCAATCATTATAATGTCTGATGAGCACTTAAGTACCTTTGGACAAAAGGTAATGTTGATATTCTAAGGGATGCAGAAATCAACAAAAGTAGCTACTGCTGTATACTAGGGGATAACTTATCTTGAGAAGGGCTTTTTCTGAATTTAATGCCACCTGGACATCACACATTTGTATGCCAAGCTTTGAACATTTTATTTCACAGAATAAATGGCAAAATTTTCCAGGTAGTTCCAGTCTTGCACTAGAAAGAATACAAGCACCTGTGCGATACCAGTTTTTTTGTTTATACAGTACAGGATGTGCTTCTGCATTCACCAGAAGCTGGAACATCTAGTGGGAGACAGTGTAACTTTCAAACAAATACGTATTAAAAAACTTACTTGGAAACATAAAAGGCCATTCTAAAACATAAGTACTTTCTTGCCACAAACAGGCTTGTGTACCTACATGACATCCACAGGAACTATACAGAAAAAAACCCAGGAAGCAGAACATAGACATTTCATCAAGAAGTACAGATGCACATTTACAAGGTTTAGGATACAGCTAGTCTTTATTAGAGATCAGAAGTTCAAGGCTTTCTGATGCACGGGTATCAGGTATGATTCTAAAGAGAAACAAGATCTAATGACACCAAAATTATTAAGCTCTGACGTGAGTGCAGTGTCAAGGTATCTGTGAGAAGTCTTATGACTCATCCTGGCCGTCTCTCTAAGAACTGCTCGGTCCCACTGCATTTCTCCATCTTCCCCTGTCTCCCGGAGGATGTGTGATGACACCCACACAGCCTCATGGCTAGAAGCATGCCACCCTTCCTTTGTCTCTGCAAGATTGCTGGCGGCAGCTCCTCAGCGGTGCCAGTGCAAACAGGGCTACTGGCTCCTGGGAGGCAACGGGGACCAGCGAGCGGCTGTGCTGGAGCCAGACCTGGTATCACCGACTCGTGCAAGAGAGAAAAGCAAGGATCTCAATATGGCAAGGTCTGCTCTGTCGTGGAGCCTTTACCAGATGGTGAAATCCACAGGGAAAGGTTTCAGCTTTCCACCAAAATTGGTTAAGCTGAAACGCAATGAACTTGTCAGAGTTAAAATAAAATCCAGCGCACTCCTTTCAAAAAAACCCCCACCCATTCACTGACTTCCTGTCTGAAAACATTACTGATATCATAGGCTGCGGTACCTAGACAAGTTTGGAGGCACAGGGCTGACGGAGGATCAAAAGTTGGGCACATCTGCACAGCTGTGGGGCTCTGCAGGAGCGGGTACTACCACACCCACAGTTTTGCTGAATTATTCATCTCTCTGTGCTGCCAGCAAGGCAAAACCTGACATTTCCTGGACTTGGGGAGTAGAGACAATGAGTGAAAAATAAATGTTACAGCTTTTCTGCACCTTTCCCCAGGAAGTGTACAAAAGAATCAATTGTTCTGCATATCAGTCCTTATACCTGCAGATGTGGGAAGAAGCCACCACTCTTGCAGAGTGGCACTTAGCTGTTCCCGGAAAGCAGCAAGTCCTAACAATGTGCTCCAAACCCCTCTCAGGCATTTAAGAATCAGTACAGGCTTTCTCTCCTGTCTTACAGCTGCAAATATAAACTATATTTTACACACCAGTCCTTTGTGGAACTGGCCTAATATCTCCATGCTAACAGAATCCTCCTTTAAACATCTTGAATTATTAGGACATGAAATACTACACCCAGTTCTTTAAGAGCAATGCCTCTAGAAACTCAGCTTTCACTGTTAGAGGTTTTCTCATCACCTGCAATATCCTTTACTTTGAAACGTACTGCGGTATCTGTGGGCTGGAAACATGCTGCACTTTAAACTATCCCAAAATGTCACTGCAGTGACCAGAAATACTGTCTCTGGAAGCTTCATTGTTTCACAAACTTTTGGGCTGACTTTTCTCTGCGTGTCTAACAAGGCAGCAGTGGATGTTGTACAAGATACATACTTTATTTCCAAGTCTATTTCAACATGTTCTCATTTTTAAGACTCCATTTTTTTTTAGTGTATCAAAAAATTTAGTATAGTGGTGTATCAGTTTAAATGTATTAGATGGCTTCGTCATTGAAAAGACTCAGTTTTGCAATGTGCTGACTTTCAGACTCAAATTTAGTTCACTTGACACAAACTATTTTAAAATAATTAAAAAAAAATATATAGATGCCAGTTCTCAAGAATGTTGCCTCATTTTGGTGTTAAGTGGAAGAAATTAATGGAGGGTAGGTCTTACCCTGAAAATTAACGAAATGGTAGGGAATGCAAACTCATAGGTGTCATGTACTTTCTATGCTGTCTGGTCTGGCAATGTATAACTTGCTTTCAAATCCTGTCCTAAATTTGAGTGATGGAAGGTCAGGTACGGTTCTTGATGAGGTACAGAGTTTGCCCTGATTACCTCAGTAATTACTTTCTAATATTATTAAACTTTTTACATGAAGTAATTTCTCTTCTGATTGATCCACAAAGCTCGGGTCAAAGGCCATCCAGTTATAAAAAGTTGCGGATCCATTTTCTTCATTTGAAAATACCTTTTGGTCAAGAGCTGAAGCAAAGTTCATAATCACATTTGCAACTCTCAGACCATTCTATATCACTTGAAGGCAAAATCTATCTAAATAATTTATTTGCTGATAAAGTAGCAAAAAGAAATCCTTCTCACTGCAAAACTAAAGGATGTTCCAGTTTTTATAGGCCTTGGTTAAAATTATTTCAGTTATACTTAATAGTGCTTAATATATCAAGATTGCATATTAAAGAATACATTGACATTCTAAACCTTAGCATAACATTTAATTAAGCAAACTACTACTTTGATCTCCATATTTCTGAGTTGCGTTCAATGTCTGTTCTACCATCAGTGAAACCAACACAGACCTGAACTGCTTAGTTTCTTTTCCCAAAAATGTGCAGTATATGTAGTGAGCAAAATACATTGGAAATAAATAGTGGATAAATTCAGGTTAAATGATTTATGGATCATGTTTTTCTTTTATCTTGCAATGCTGGTTAGCTAAAGAACTTGCTGCAGATGTGTCAGAGCCTACCAGTCAGGCAGAGCCAGCCAGGCTGCTATTGGGCCAGTGTGGAACCCATTAATTCAATTTACATTAACCGCTTTTCTTTAAAACATAAATGGTTTATTCTTCTTGTACTTTAACAAAAAATGACCATCTTTCTAAATGGATTATTAATACTGATGTACCAAAATGCACCTGTGTGTAGCCATTGGGCTCAACCGACAATTGTGTTAATATAAGTGGATGAGCTTTAGTTAACCCTATAGGATAAGGGAATATCTCAGTTATAAGAATAAAGAAATAACTTCAGCATAACAAGCTGATAATCACTGTTAAAGCCAGAAAAGCCAATGAAGAAAGGGATATTCTCTACCCACCCTATAATGAGGGGTATCCCTTGGGGACAGGCCCCAAGGACCCCCCAGCCCAGCCCCACGACTAGGTAGAACACAGCTGTACCACTTGGTCTCTGGACCCTGTTGTCCCCCTCTGTGGAACAAGAAAAGTGCATAATTTGTAAAAATGCCTACATCTGTGTTTTGGTATCCAGGTCCATTTAGCCTCCACAGTCATTTGGTCTTGAACTGCAACACTAGGCAGGTAAGCCAGGCCTCTCAGTCACCTGTTCACCTTATGTGTTTTTAACCAAGCACTAAAAACAAAATCTCTGTGTTTTCAGTAATCTGTTTCAGTAACTAAAATTAATACAAAAATGGACAGGGAAGACATATGAAAACAAAATTAATACGTTTTAAAATAAATATATTTTAATAGAAAGCCTCAACAGATTTTTTTAAAACCAGTTTGTGACTGGGCAATGATAATGTATGATGTGAGGTACAAGGATTTGTAAGAAATCACTTTCTTTTCACTAACATTACCACACTAATATATTTAACATAGACATTTACATGCTTTGCATTTTAAGTGCCTCTGAAATTCAAGCACCAAGCCTGCACATTTCAGCAGCACCATCAGATGTAATGAGTTATGGTACTATCGGCATGTTGATAAGCTATAGCCCAAAGAAGAACAAGAAGGAAGTATAAAAAATATGGCCAGAGGATGGGATAAAATTATCAGCGAGTGTGTTTTCCTGTTTGGTTTTAATCTACATTTAATTAAATTCTTATCTTCTGTGTACTTATGGTCGCATTTGAATGGCGAGACTGCATTCATTATGAATGGTAAAACTTAACTCAGAGAACATTTCATGTGGCTTCTTTAAAAAAAAGGAAAAGGAAAAATACTGTCTTTATTCTTTACACTTAGGTCTTTTTAAAGAAGGGTGAAGTTACTTTGGGCTGAAATGGTGTGCTGCACTTAACCTTTAGGCTAACTCATTTCTAAAGTTGCTCTTTAATAATTTTTCTAAAAAATACATAATTTGGAAGTGTTAATATCAAAATTTTGGTTCAATGAAGTCAGCAATAGGGGAGTAATGAAGCACATTAAAGAAGTGTTTTCTTCATTCTTAAAAACAGACAATAACAGAAAGTTTCTACTAGTAACAAAAAATATGTGCATTAGGCTGCATCTGGAATTACTTATAGCTACCAATTACTTTGAAATTAACCAGATGTTAAAAAAAACCTTAACAATGATTCTTGAGCATCTTAGTTTGTATTATTGTTTTTTAATATTTTCCAGATCACTGGGCTAACCATGCAGTCATCCTTGGGCAAAACTCAGCTTTAATCTTGTGTAAATAAGAAGGGCAGAATTGGCTACTTTGTTTCACTTATTAGTTTCAAAGGTATTCTGGAGGGCAGAGGACAAGTGAGATCGGAAATAACACTACCAGAACAAAAATAATATCTAGGCTAAATTATTAAAAGATATAACAAAGTGAAACAAAATAGAAAGCCTTCTGCACGTCCTTATCAGTCCGTACAGCAACTACTACACCATATATATTTTTAAAACATTCCATTTAGCTATCATTTTCCAAGAGATGCTATCTTGCAATGCAAAATCATATGACACTGTGTCAGAAATATCCCTGTGACTTTTATATTGCATACATTTATTTTCTTTCTTTGAAGGGCCTACCCCAAGATGCTTTAAGGACATCCGAGAGGTACAATGCATTCTGCATTCATGCAAACCCAAGCCCTACCAAAATGAAACCTCCTCAAATTAAACTATTCCTGAGGTACTGAATACTCATTTTCCTGAGCTAACCTCCACAAAAGCCCTTGAAAACCGATCAGCTTTGAAGTGTGGGTTGATAATTAACAAATATGGGGAGCTACTGCAGGTAGAACATTTCAGGGTCAAAAGTCCTCTTAGGAAAATGAAAACATTGGAACCAGAAAGTAATTGTTTTCTTGCTCATTTGGCTATTGATTTTCAGCTCCCTCTTCCCCCAGAAGTTTGGATTTTATATACCTTTCCTTCATTCTTTCCCCATTCTTCAATTATTAGACTACTGATAATAGCTAAAGGAAAAGTGGAAAGGCAGGAAGGAAAGGAAATGTATGGGAGAAATGAAACATTCAAAGATGCAGTTTACATCCATTTTTCTAGCTAAAAAAATCCCCACAATAAAATAATATTTTAAAGTAGAATTTCTACTGCTGAAATGCAAACTTTGTCTCTTTTCTTCCACTACAAAATTAAGCAGTATTTGCATTTTTTTGAAAGCTATAAATTATGTTCAATGTCTTTTTAGAGCCCCCTGGATCTAAGCTGTACAACTGGTGGTAAATTTTGCTTGAAAAAAGGCCAGCTGAGCACTGAAACAGCTGACAGCTCTGAGCCTTACACTGCAGCTCTACATACAACATATTGCTATGCTGTAATTTTTCAGGTTCAGAAACAGAAGTAACTCTAGCAAAGTCCTCATCCAAAAGAAAATGTTGCAGTCGTTTTCACTAGGCAAACATCATAAAGTGAAAAAAAACCAAAAAGCTCATTGATCCAGCATCTACCATTAAGCTTTAATAAAGATTCTGAGATTGATAACAGAGTCACGTATCTTCTGCTATCATTGCCGGCAGAAAAGTAATTGTCATTTCTTCCACTTGTATCCAACCATGTTACCAGAATTTGTCTTTTTAAAGTGTTTGCCAGCTAATTCGCAACTAAACCACAATTTAAGCTGAAGTAAATCATTTCAGTGCATCTGTCAGATCAGTTTTGAGAGACAACACAGTGTGGCTTAATCCTTTAAACACTGAGATATGTAACTATGGCACTGGAACAAGGGAAGGTGTTTTCCAAATCACTGTCTCAAATGCTTGTCTCCACAGCAGGATTATCAACAGAGTTGAGATGACACTGATCCCAATTTAGGTGCCTTTGATACATGTCTAAACTTAGGGGGAACCTGGGCCACAGAACACACTAGAGTTGCCATTCAGGAAAGATCACACAACACTTTTCCCCACTGTCTCTACAGATAGCATTGCCTCCTTCTGCAGAAGTCTGACAGACACAGCAAAAAAAGTATATGGAAAAGACCCTTCCATAGAAGAAACTGTCAATTATTACCCTTGGATTTAGGAATAATATTACTGTGGTTACTTTCCTTTGCATTTCATATAACTTTTGCTCTTGTGGGATGGTGTGAGAGCTCTGGGAAGACGTAGTGCCAAAACCTGCTAAAAACTTCATCTGAAGAACTTCAGTTGTAAATGTGTTTTATTGCTATTAGCTGTGTTAGAACAAAAATACCAACTCAGCTTGAAAAAAGGTATATATAGCCAGCTAATCAATTGCATAACTTTTCTAAAAATGTCTTCAGCATGATGACATTAGGCAACTGTGAACCTGTTAGCTTCCAGCTCTGCTGTCAGTGCTATGATATAACGAATGCCAGCATGGTGTTCCAGTCAGCTACTGCCACCTGCTCTGCTTTGGAAAAAGAAGTGTCTTTTTTTGGCATCCATCAGATATCATACCCAGTGCCCACTGGCAAGAACAATGACTTTTCACCATGGTCTCCTTCGCTTAAGAATATTTTAAAAAGAGGCCTAATGGAGAGGGGAGATAAAAGAGCTGCAGAGTGGGAGTACAATAGCCTGAGGGGTATGAAGCACAGTAGTAGCACCTGGGTGTGAGGGTGCCCAGGTGAAGGTCAATTCAGAGAAAGCTCTGTCTACCTTACTGCTGTAAGGACAAGTGACCCTGGGTCTGAGTGGGTTTCCAGTAAAGTGCATACTGGCTCTAGGCAGAAAAGCAACTCCCATTTTGCACTAGTTCAGTGTCTGGATGGGGATTCCTTCCTCTTCAGCTATCTCTATGTAGTCCTGTGTCTGTGCATCATAGCAGTGTCCCTTGACTCACCCACGTGAAACCACCACAGTAAACGGGCAGACAGGACGCTGTCTTCATCTCCGACACTGCCCTGTACCACAGGGATTGCACAAGGGCAGAGACATGGTCCAGAGGTCAGGGAAACAAGAATAACCTTATTTATATGTTGCCTGTTTTGCTGACTAAACTTCCCTGACTGGTACGATTCATATTTTGTCTTCTTAGCCCAAAGATGTGAGAGAAACTGAATTTACTCAATTGAGAGGGTTATCTATTGATTAATGAAAGACCATCGTGATGGAATATCATCCTAATCACATTGCACACTGACCAAATACTGCTATAAATGAAGGGGAAAGAGCATTTGCTTTTTTAATGGCTACAGCAACTGGGCTCTAGATTGGCAATTTTAGCAGTATTATGCTAAACTAACATACACACATCTACCATAAGCCTAATGCACTGATTTTAATAGGTAATGCTGGCATTAAATGCTGCTCTGTATTGGGACAAGCCTGTTCTTTGTATTTATATTTTTCTAATGTGCACTAGCATTTACATGAACTGCATTTTTACTGTGCAGGTATGGATTTTTACTGGAGTAAGAGGCACAGATTTACACTGTGTACTTTTGGGTGTATGTATAAAGAAAAACAAAAAGAGAGAAATGATACTCTTCTTATTGCTTGTGAACGAAAGCATGACTGTAACTCATGAAAAGCGAAGCAGTGAGTTATGACAAACCTGCCCTCACAAGACAGCAGTGATGATAAATAAAGTATACAAACCCAGACACATACCACATTCCGTAATTCCTTGAAAACTCTAACGGTACAGTTTGATGCAAGCCTTGCCTTCTATGGCAAAAAAATCCAACTTTCTTTTGTATTAAAGTAAAACAGATATAACTATTGTTCCATTTAATTTTATCTACTATTCAAATGATTGTGAAACCATGAGAGAAGATGCTGTATAAAGAACAACACTCCCTTTAGTATAGACTGACATTAAGGCTGTTTTTTTCATGTCAAATTTCTGTATTTCCTAGGCATCTGGGGAAGGCAGGAAAAGTTCTTCACATTGTAAGATTGAGACTTTTTCTCTGTTTGTGACTCTTTCTCTGTAACACAAACATTTTAAAATAGTCAAGCAAAACTCAGTGCCATGTACCTCTGGAGACTCAGTGAAATGAGTGACTAACAGCACCCAGTGATGGTTCTGTTCTACCGCTTCTCACGTCTGCTGATTTATTCAGCACTGTCATTGTTTTAGCACATCTGATTATGATTCTTTATAATAGGAATCATCAACCTGGATTCAAGCTGACAAGGTTTTGTGGGACTCTTTCTCATTGTTAAGATTCATCTTGTTCACAGATCTTTATGTTTTTAATTTAAAAAACATTAACTAACACATTTGAATGGTTTATGTATATGCACTAAAGCATGTGAATTATTTTTGACAATTGTTAGCCTCCCACTTAATATCTAGAACGTAAATAAAAGTTGCCTTGTTTAACTAATCTATCAGTAAAGGAAAGATCCGGTTTTTCTCTGCAGTCACAGACTCATTGTATTTAAATTTCTGTGTCCGAACAAGGCTTGCTCAGGTGTCAGAAAATACCAGACTACAATGAACCACAGTGATGGCTTAACTCTTCCACAGACAGACATCAACCTGTTGGATATAGGCAGGTCAATCACATCTTAAATTTTATTATGAAAAATACTTTTCTTAAAATAAAAAGGGAAGAAAAGAAAAATCTATGTTAGGATATGTTAAAAGTCTATATATTTATTTACTTCTACTAAGCAGTCACTGTACTTGCTAACACTGAGCTTTCAATGCCTCTGCTTGATCAGGAGTGCATGTCCTACACCACTGGATAGCAGCCCCCCTTGGTGGCTGAGGCCATGTCATCTCCTGCTAGGCCTCCAGAAACACATTCCCTGGGCAGGAAGCCACCAGCCTGCCGGCGTTCCAGGCAGCACCAAGTGCTGCAGTGGACCTCATCAGCGATACAACTTGCTGTAGTCTTCAGGGTAAACATGAGGCACTATTTACATTTTGAACTCTCTCCCTAGACAAAACCTGTCTCAAAACTACACATAACACTGCAGAAATACTAGGCACAAACTAGCAAAAATAAAGTATGTAAGCAGATGCTAGTCATATTAGTAAGTATGATACTGGAAAGCACTCAAAAGCCGCATGAGGAGAGTCTAACGTTAAATGGGGGGTTCTGCATCAAACTGCAGAATACAGTATTTCCTTCCCTGTGTTATCTGCTGAGGCCCCTAATATGCGCCAGTCACATCTGTTTGCTTGTGTACTATAGCTTCTTCTTTTTCACCATGTGCAGTGTCATAAACGCAGCTATTTAGGACACCATAAAGTGCCTGATATTCAGTTTATCCCAGATCACATGGATCATTGCAGGGGGTCATGACATAGAATGTGTGAGGAAAATCTCCATTCTGCTGGATGTTGGGCACAGCAAGTGAATCAGTGAATCTGCGTATTTTTAACCAACTGCTACTAGTTTGCTGTGTCTGCTCTCTACCCACCTCAAGAGCTGCTGACAGAAATGTCTGGGAAAGAGCTTCCTTATGTACATGAGATTCAAAAGTAGCATAAATATGAAAATCAGTGCACTCTGCTTCTGCTATGCAAACCTGTATGAAAGCCTCTTGGATCATATGTGCCCGTGGAAGAGGTTGGCAGGATCTGCCCTACAGACAGAATTAAGACTTCAAGTGAGAAATAAGTAGGTAAAACAAATTAACCCAAGAGGGCAAAAAATATCCTGCCTTGATACACATTTTCTAAAAGTCACAGTAAAGAACTGAGGGAGGTACAGAACTGTGATTGCCTCTGCTGTTCCCAAGACAGAAATGTAGGTCCTTAAATTTGGGGGCAGAAAAAATAATTTTGAGAAGATGCATTGTAATTTGGTTGCATTTTTGTCTGTGAGAATGGTAGTTTTGCAACAGTGGAGCGGCAAATTAACTGTTTTCATTTGCAGTTTAAAATAGAAGGTCACACAAGGTGTAGGATGCACTGATTTATTGTTCTGTATAAAGTATCAAATTATGTTATAATTTAATGTAGCCTTTGAATTATGATGTCATCATACTGTTTATTTAATATACAAGATAAAGCATTTACTATTTTTTATATAAATAAATGCTGTAATTTTTGAATTTTATTCAAAAGCATATGGGCTATATATTTTATCTTAATAAGAACTGGAGCAAATTCATCCCATGCCAACATAAAATGTTCTGATTCCTCTGAAGACATCCTATCTCTAAAATTTGACATTTTAAAAAGAAGAAAAGATCCTGAAATAGAGTTTGACAATGTTATATCCTCAAGGTGCAGTTTTCATGATGTCAGAGTCCCAACAACCTGCACTAAGCTGCTCTGCAAATGTCTCACATTTAAACTCTTAATCAATACTACATAGCATTTAATGAAATACAAATAAAAATACATAGGTTTTTCAAAATTAAAAATAATAATAATACTAGACAGGTCAATGTAAATATAAATTGTGTGGAACATTTTATGTAAGTCCTAGATAGATAGATTTCTCCTGAACACAGAAAAAAATGCAATGGCCTTAAATTAATGCCGAATTTAAAATCTTAAAGCATTTTCTATATGATAGAAAAATATGTGTAAGGTTATATATGTATCTCAGACTTAAACACAACACACTTGAATTTGTTCTTTTATTTAATGTCTTCAGAGACCACTGATGTAAAATCT